>NC_022016.1:1272827-1279735 GCF_000317375.1 Microtus ochrogaster
ATTGACACAAACTTAAAATCAATTTTGTTATATGTATATTTCTTCCTTGTTTAAGGTACTGTGTTTGTCCTGCTCAATTAAAAGTGTAATGTATAATTAAGAAGTACAGGTTAAAGATAGTCATCTATAATAGTCAAAGTGGTACTCATGTTAGTTAGGTTTTCTAGATGTATAGAAATATATTTCAGATAGATAGTTATCCTTCAAACCTTCCAAAGACTGACAGAATAAGGCATTTCAATATTTATAGAATTTAGAACTCTTCATGACAATGGGACACATCTGTTCCTTGCAGCACCAATCTACTTCAAGATGAAGATGGGCATCAAAGAAGCTCCTTACAGAGTTTGTTAGCCATTTGTGCAAAAAAAAAAAAACAAAAAAACAAAAAACCGTTATTGCCTCTACTGCCTGATGTTATGCTGTCTAACTTGGACATGCAGGATCAAAGAAAAATGACTGCTGAACTTGCATAAAGGTGAGACGGTTCTTCAGGGTGCCTGCTTCTTGAAAGAGTCTGCCAGAAATTCTTGAGGCCATAGAAGAAAGTGAGTGACAAATTGCCAATATAGGTGGAACTTTCTTTGAAATTTCCTGCTTCATGTAAAAGTTTACTGGATACTATTGGCCTGTGGGGTGAAAATGGGTACCCCAGTGTTACAAACAAACTTTGAGTGATGGTCCAGGCAGCAAGATATCTGTCAATTTTAGAATTTTGGAAGTTGCTTACAATGCACTTCCTGTTAACTTAGGTAATGTTATATCTTTCTGGGATCTTTGATGGAGCTGAAGAATAGATATTCATAATTATAGTTTTCCTTAGTTATGATAAAAGATAAAGTATATATAAATATTGTAACTATAATTCTTTCTTGATAAGTAATTTTACTATGTTAAAATTAAAACCTTCCTTGTTATTTAGACAGAGAAGGGAAGGTGATGTGGGATTCCTATCCATGAGCTGTTAAATATGTCTTATTGTTATTGGTTAATAAAGAAGCTGTTTTCAGCTAATGGTTTAACAGAATATAGCCAAGTTGGAAAAAAATATATAGGGAAAGTAGGCATAATCAGAGAACTGCCATGTAGCCACCAGAGGAGAAAGATGCCCATGTGCTGATACTAGTAAACCAAAAGCCTCATGGTAAAATATAAAATAATAGGAATGGGTTAATTTAAGATGTGAGAGCTAGCCAATAAGAAGCTTGAGCTAATAGGCCAAGCGGTGTTGTAATAATACAGTGTCTGTGTAATTATTTGGGTTCTGGTCGGCCAGGAAACAAAGAAGCAACTTCTGCCCAGAGTGTTCCCCTTTTCCCAGAGAACCTAGACAACAAAGAGGACCCTAACAGAGTTATACTTGAACCTATTCTATATGGAATTAGAAAAAGGCAATATCTCCTGTCCTGTGTAAATTCAGAATATGGGGAATCATGACAGAGGGTAGAATGGGAGGGGAGAGGAAGAGATAGGAATGGTGAAAAACATGTATCTCCATAAAAAAAATAAAAAAAATAAAAGTCATTCCTGTTTTCATTGAATAGATGAGGGAATCATGGATACTAAAGGAATAACATGGTGTAAAAACATTGTATGGAGTTAGAGGTTGAACTTAGATTGCTTCCAAAGCATCAGATATCATTAAAAGGTTTAATATAAGACTAAATCATTGAAATTTGTTTCTATGTTTCTTATAGAATCACAGCTCTAACCATATGTCTTTAATATATGTGCAAATTTTAATTTTTGTTGAGTGTCTATTAAGCAATAGGTATTAAAATATAGAAATGAGAAGCAAATATTCTGTGATCATCCCCAAAGATGTTTCCAGGTTTGCTCAACAACAGACCTAATATTAGATGACATCTTTAAGTTTTTGATATTTCTCAGTAAGTAATATGAGCTATTTTAACCATTTTACATATTTAACTAATTTAATCTTCTTCAAATCATATGATATATAAACCTCATTTTCTGGCCTGCTTTTCTGTGAGAGAAAGTGAGACACAAATGGGGTAAATAATCTACACACATTTAATCAGCTAGTAAGTGGTTATTATAGAATTTTGTTCACATGCATTGTTTAATCACACTTATTATTCTATCTCAATGCAGATATAAAGGTGGAGCTAATAGCATGACAATCCAGAGAAGAAAAAAGATGTGGATGATTAACCCTGGGCCTTCCATCCCAACAAAATTGAGGCTCCAAGAAGTTAGTTTTAGGATATTGTACCTGTAATGTTTTAAATGGTATGGGATATTAGTAAGTCCAGAAACAAAAATTGGACAGATTTGCATGGAACAAGTAATGACTCCTGATAACTCACAGAAGTCTAAGATGATAGGGAAAAAAAAAAACAGTAGGATAGTGGAAGCTTGTTTTGTTTAGCATCTTCACACATAAATTTTACTCCAGCTGTTCAGTGATGATCTGTGATGAGTCCAGGATAGCAGTTGATATTTCAGTTTTACAAGAGAGGTCAAAGAGATGATAGTTTTAGTTAGAGGACTATCTAAGATCACTGGAAAACTTAGAGTAAGGTAGGATTCTTGTTACTCAGAACACTTTCTGATTCTCAACTTGGTTCTCTCATTTTATTTAATCACAAAAAAAGAAACCTCAGTAATTCTTAGAAAAGGAGAGTGAGTCTGCTTATTTACTGTCTCCACAAGCATCAGCTATCATGGGAAAGTTTAATACAAGTCTAAATCTTAGATCTATCACAACAGAATCCTCAAATGTGGTATAGATATTACACATTGTTGGTTAAAGTGAGAGACATTTGTGGCCAAAAGTGTATGACTCGCATCCTTGTCCTGGGTAAAAGATTTATCAGCCTTGGAGTAGATGTGAGTAAAATAAGGACAGAGATAAAGCAGTCTTTTTTTTTTTTTAAAGAAAATGTCCTTTGGGTCATACAGAGGTTCTGCTTTGTACAACAAAATAAATGATAGTATTATCTATTGGAAGATTTTAAAAGAAAACATAGTGCTCTGATCTTCAAAAACATAAACCTTGATGACCCTGGAAGAAGCTCATGCCAAAGACATCTTCTTAACTGGCTCACATATTCAAGAAATGGACTTGCACATACTGTACGGAGAGCCACTAAAGGTTTAGACAGTAATGTGAGGGCAGGGACTTCATCTGCGTAATTGTTACTCTCATTCCAATGTCCTATGATGGGGTCCCATAGGTCTTTACTGATTCAGCTGAGTTACAACTCTCTTGTAGATAAAGAACAAAATAACCCCCAATTCTAGGATTTGACAGCAGGATTCAGCCTTCTTAACTGTGTCCCCACCATTCTTCAATAACTCAAAAGATACACCTATCTACATATTCTGAATATCCTAGTTCAAGGTCAAGACCAGTTGTTTATAGAAACAGTCATGTTACTTATGATGGGTTTGCTAAAATGTAAACAATTCGGATGTGGGCTGGAAAACTAGTGATAATTGCAATAATCATTATGAAAAAGATGTGTTTTTTTTTTTCAATTCTTATTAACCTGGATTTTGTTTAAGAGCTTTCCAATTAGCTTCCTGTATCTGCATAGTTAACCTTTTCTGAGGTTTCCTCTTCAGGCCCTCTCTCTCTCCAAGCCCTCAGCCCTCATTTCTGCCCATGAAATCTCACAGGAATAGTTGGAATTCAGCCTCCTGAACAGCTTCTGAGTATAGGATAATTGCAATATAATTAATGAATTAAAAAGAATGAAATGTTTTAAGTGCTTTCAATATTCCCCTTTCTATAATTATCTGCAGGAAACATATTCATTAACAATCTTGTGCTGACAGGCCCCAGACTCTGTTAAGTTACCTCGGCTTCCAATAAGTAAAAGACTTGATGGCCTCCCCAGATCATGTCTCCCATTTTTATAGATAGAGAGGGGGCCAAAGCAGGACAGCACCCTGGAAACTGCTTACCGGATCACACCCCCCTTTGCTCTTATTCTGGGTATACCTTGGTTAGTTTGAAGTGAAAACATCATTCTCTCTGCCTGCTTCCCCCAGATTTACTTCATTATGACACTAAATGAAACACAATACTAGTTGTGGCTTTTATAAATTTCCCATTTCCCATATTATCTTATCTTTAGCTTCAACTAAAAGATGATGAATGATTAACATGTGCAGATGTACTAACCACTCAGGTCTTTTAATGTTGTACTTATAGATTAGCATCTATGATGGGGATTCACATCATATTCAGATTGATAGGATATATTTGATAAAGATAAGTGTCTTGGATAGACTTTTACTTGATCCTTTTTTGGGGGGGGTCTATTTATGTTAAATTAAATATTTATATATTATAATACTTGAGATATATAATTTTATATTATAGCATATTAAAATAGTGCTATGGGTAGATGAATTCAGGCAGGGATATGGAGTGACCAGGGATATCTAATTATTGACCACATTACTGGAAATAGTTCTGATTAAGTATAGTCCAATGATACATTCCCATCATAATTCTTCATGTTCATCTACTACAATTAATACTGTATTCTAAGACTTAAATAATGTGTAAGACATATAGAAGGAACATTTTGGGTTAGTATTCCATCCCATTTCCATTTTGCATTATTTGTTTATTTTGTATGTCAGTTTCTACTATGTGAAAGCTGCTAATCCAGTTTCCATGGGGAAAACACTGATGTATGAGAAAGGAATGGTACACTCAGGTTTTTATAGATTAGTGAGGGACATAACTTCAATCTATAGCTAAAGACGTTAACAGACATGGCTAGAATCTGGATGATAGGAACAATAAAAGGATGATGGAGGGCCAGAGGAGATAAATATTATATACAGTCAAGGAAGCTTAAAGATATACTATAGACAAGGGAAGCTTGTGGCTGGAGATTGGAGGATGGATAATGTTTGGATGAACAAATGTTAAGGAAGAATTCGTAGCAGAGGTTCTGTGACAGGATCTAAGAAGGATCTAGACAGAAGGACCAGGGATGGCATAGTTTCATGTGATATATCCTTGAAAGGATGTTCCAGTGGTACACAGCTAGGATTGCATTTTCAGAACAATCTAAGAAGGGCTTTACATGTTATGACAGGAGCCTGAGCCCACAGCTGCTTTTTGTTGATGGTCTAATAGACTCTTTGTATTTAAGAAGATAGCATTGCAGTCAGGTGGTACATAGTTTAGGTATAGGGTATAAGGATAGAAATAGGAATTCAAGTAAGAGGGTTAATATATTATTACTATTTTTTTTAAATAATCACCATGACCAAAATCAACTTTGGGAAGAAAGGTCCCATAGACTTGTTTGCAAGGCAATCTTGAGAAGGCATTACCACAGTTATGGTTTATTCTTCACAGATGACACTAGCCCATGTAAAGTTAAAAAAAAAACCAACACAGTTAGTAAAAAATTTATATAATATAATAAAAAATGATTAATCTCAGACAAAATCCTATCATGTAAAATGTATACAAAAGAGGACACAAACATGACATTTTACCTTTGGACAAATAAATAATAGAAATTAAAGAGCAGAACAATGGAAGAACACAAGAAAGTCATGGACCACAATGAATAGTCCTGAAAAACATCTTTTAAAATTACGAAACCAGTTCTCATGTTTAATAAGCTCAGTTGAGTGCATATTTTTATGACGGAAATGTTCAGATACTATGAAATGCTTATTGGTTGCTTAGCATCAGTAAAATTCTATTTTAGGCATATGCCCTTAGAGGTTAGCTGGTGATTCTGATTAGATAAATAGAGTAGACTACAGATTTACTCAGTTTTCAATATGACCAAATGATTTGGACAAGTGGACTGTTAAAGGAATAGTTAGGGTTAAAGCGGGTGAGGATTTAGGCATCATCTCATAAGATCAGAGATTTATAAAGGTAGTGTTGAAGAGTATCCAAGGCAGGCATGTGTAGTCTGTAGGATAGTGAGGGGTAGGTACTCCTAAGCATTCGGAAGTTACCACAGACATTTCTCTTGTACTTTGAAGTGAGCTCTTTCTATTATCAGAGGAAAAAGTTAAATTGTGTTTATATTTTCTTTCTTGACCAAAAGGCCTCATCACTTTTTAAAATATAGAAACAGAGCACCATCTTCATGTTCTCAAGATGATGTGGCCTCATTTACCTGGAAAATCCACAATTTTCTATATCAGATTTTATGCCTGTATCTGAGTCCAGGCTCTTGCGTTCCAGTGATTGAAACAGAGACCATCTACTTAAAAAGGCAAAGGTACACTGGAAAATGAGTGTGGGTTAGGGAATCAAGGCACAGCTGGGGCTACAAAGCTCTGGATCTCCATAGTTATGACCCTTAACAGTTCATTTACATCATGCCCATCTTCTCCCAGAATAAGTGGCCAAAGAATTTTTTTTCTTTCACATGTTTTTTTGGTTACTTGTATCCCTGATCTTGAAACAGCAACCAGTCAATATATCAGCTTACTTTTCTCATATGTTTATTTTGACACCACTTTCTCCTATCATCCTGCCATAAGTATATAGGGAATTAACCTGCTTAAAATTGTACCTTTTCTTCTTTTTCTACTGGGTAATATTAAGTGAGATTCTTTGATTCATTACTTTCATCTTACCTCCTTGAAGGCAGATCGAATTAATACAGGCCAATTGGTATAAGATGATACCACTTTAATATAAATAGCACACTCACACAACAGAAGTTCCCGCGATGCCCAGAAACAGGAAACAGGAAGGGGTTCCCAGCATCTGTGCACCCCAATTTATAAACATTTGCCTAAGGCCGTCCCGCCCCCAAAGGGTGGGCTCTCTCTACATCTCCCCTTTTTTGTCTAAATAAGACAGAACTAAACTAACTACAACTATAAACAATAATAACAAATAATAAATGTAACAAACAATATTGAGAACAAAAGTTTTACCA
>NC_022016.1:1280785-1321287 GCF_000317375.1 Microtus ochrogaster
CTCTACACCTCCTAAAGCCATTTTCTATGTGGAATTAGATAATATAAATGGGTAGTTACATAGAGAAACTGATTCTGTGCAGAGATGCGGCAAAACTTACTTGCCCTTCTTTTCTAATTACCATGCTTTTCTGTCTGGTTGACTAGCTCATAAAGAAACTACATTACAAATTCATCATAATTTCTCTGTCTGGTAAAGATAGAGGAGGACTAGAAACACAAAAGAAGAGTTGTAGAAGCTGATCCCCTCAGTAGATATAATGAAGGGTGACATTTACAGTAGGATAGTGTTTTCCTGTTGCTATCACATGGTCATCTTGAAATAGAGAAAACTTTCACCTGATAGTCACGGCAACTAAATGAGCAAACCAATGAAGTGAAAATTAGGAATATAATAATTATAATAGAGGTCTTAATACTCCGTAGTATTATGAATAGGGAAGGAAAATAACAAGACTCGTTTTTTTTTTTAATTGAAAAATTTCCTCCTCCTCGCTGCCTCCAATTTTCCTCCACCTCCCCCCACTCCTCCTCCTCCATCTCTTCTCCCCCTCCCTCTCCAGTTCAAAGAGCAGTCAGGGTTCCCTGCCCTGTGGGAAGTCCAAGGTCCTTCCCCCTCCATCCAGGTCTAGGAAGGTGAGCATCCAAACAGGCTAGGCTCCCACAAAGTCAGTACATGCAGTAGGATCAAAACCCAGTACTATTGTCCTTGGCTTCTCATCAGCCCTCATTGTCCACCATGTTCAGAAAATCCAGTTTTATCCCATGCTTTTTCATACCCAGTTCGGCTGGCCTTGGTGAGCTCCCTATAGATCAGCCCCACTGTCTCAGTGGGTGGGTGTACCCCTCACGGTCCTGACTTCCTTGCCCATGTTCTCCTTCCTTCTGCTCCTAATTTGGACCTTGGGAGCTCAGTCTGGTGCTCAAATGTGGGTCTCTGTCTCTATCTCCATCCATTGCCAGATGAAGTTTTTATGGTGATGTGCAAGATAATCATCAGGGCCATTTCAAGTTCCCTCTCCTCAGCTGCCCAAGGAACTAGCTGGGGACATATCGCTGGACACATGGGAGCCCCTCTAGAGTCAAGTCTCATGCCAACCCTAAGATGGCTCCCTTAATTAAGATATATACTTCTTAAAAAAATGGCAATTCTACCAAAGGCAATCTATAGATTCTATGCAATCCCCATCAAGGTCCCATCAAAATTCTTCACAGATCTTGAGAGGACAATAATCAACTTTATATGGAAAAACAAAAAACCCAGGATAGCCAAAACAATCCTATACAATAAAGGAACATCTGGAGGCATTACAATCCCTGACTTCAAACTCTATTACAGAGCTACAGTATTGAAAACAGCTTGGTATTGGCAAAAAACAGAGAAGTCGACCAATGGAATCAAATAGAAGACCCGGATTTTAACCCACAATCCTATGAACACCTGATTTTCGATAAAGGAGCTAAAAGTATACAATGGAAGAAAGAAAGCATCTTCAACAAATGGTGCTGGCATAACTGGATGTCAACCTGTAGAAGAATGAAAATAGACCCATATCTATCACCATGCACAAAACTCAAGTCCAAATGGATCAAAGACGTCAATATCAATCTGAACACACTGAACCTGATAGAAGAGAAAGTGGGAAGAACTCTACAACACATGGCACAGGAGACCCCTTCCTAAGTATAACCCAGCAGCAGAGACATTAAGGGCCACAGTGAATAAATGGGACCTCCTGAAACTGAGAAGCTTCTGTAAACCAAAGGACACTGTCACTAAGACAAAAAGGTAACCTACTGACTGGTAGAAGATCTTCACCAACCCCACAACAGACACAAACCCCAAAAATATATAAATAATTCAAGAAACTAGACTTTAAAATGCTAATCAACCCCATTTAAAAAGGGGGGCACAGATCTGAACAGAGAATTCTCAGCAGAAGAAGTTCAAATAGCAATACTCTTATGTGATATTTCATCAATAATTTCTTCTTGTGCCCTCAACAAGGTCCCAGTTCTAAGTTACCTGAACTATACTAGAGTACAAAGGAAGCAAAGAGTTAATTGGAAGTGTTATTTCATTATGCAGATTCCATGAAATAACCTACTTTACAGTGACACAGGGTTTGGAGTCCATGCCCAAATTTCACACTTACACAATGTATGCCCAATAGGTTCATTGGTTCATCAATTTGGATTCAACAGGTATTCTTATTTGATGTCTTCAGTACCCTATGTAGAATTAGTAGATGATTCTTCATATCTCCATAGTAAAAATTACCACAAAAATTCATTGTGGTTTCAAGTTTATGTTCCACTTAAAAGCATTCCAAGCAGAAAGAAATGTTCTACAGTAAAGTGTAAAAGTGAACTGCATAGGCGTTATGTGGGTCTTCTGGACTTGCTAGTAACCCTTTATAACCAAGCCATGAGAAACAAACCAAAATATTTAGACTTAATTTAGTTTTCCACTCTTAAAGTCTCGACGGAAATTAGCTTTTGAACTCCCTGGATTGTCAGAGGCTAAATTTTCTGCAGTTATTATTCAAACAAATAGTCTTAGAAAATCCTGAAAAATAATACCATATCCAAGATCTACAAAAAAAAAACCCAGAAACTTGGAGATTTCCACGAATCTGTTTTAACAATCCTTCACATAATTCTTACATATACTTAAGTTTGAGAATCATTATTCTAGAAAAGGTATTGACTAGTTCAAGATAAATAATGTCAGAATGCAGAGTAAGAAAAAAATAACAGATGCCCTTCACAGCCAGCAAACTAACAAACCATCATGTCCATTTTATCTTAGGGAATTCAGAGCATTGAGAATATAATGTGACTAGATCAAAGTCTTTTGTATCACAGGTTCAAAAACAAGTCTTACTGCTACTAATCCAGCATTCTTCTCACCAGTGAGCTGAAAAGAAAGCAAAAGAAGAGGTCCATCCTTGCTTCAAGTCATCATAACTTATTGTGTAGACTGTTAACTTTTAAGATTTTCCACATAAGTAACCATTGCTTAAAAGAAGAGTGTCTAAATGCAAGTAAGACACTAGCCTCCCTACTGCCCTGGAGGAAGGCAGATCCTGAGAAATTATAAGGATAAAGAGAATATCTCTAAAATTTTGTACTCATACACATCTCAAAGAGTTTTGCCATGTTCAGAGGTTTTTCACGGAAAAATGGCATAGATATCTGAAGATGTTACTGCTTCTAAGGCCTTACTTAGGACAGATAAATTGTTCCTTACAAATGAATTTGACTGGAGTCAATAAGAATTTGATGAGCAGGAAGTATGAGGCCAGGATTACCTACAATGGCTGAGCTTAGAAGAAAGGAAAAGGCATAGATTCTTCCTTTAAAGGAGATCCCAAGCTAGAAAGGCAGATAAGATGAACACATCTAAAATAAGAAGATAATTTCATGGGCAATCTGTCCTGCTACTCTGTTATGTTACACATATATGAAATGATTCTCTATGTTCAGGAATTTTTCAACCAATAATCTTGGTGAGGAACCAGTCACTTATGTTGAAGCTAAAAAAAGGCCATATATAAACTTCACAGAGAATGAGGAAATGGCTGATGCATTACAGGTACCTGGATAAGGTTGTAGTATGTGTAAAAAAGAAGAGAAAACTGTTCACGAAAATATATCATTGTGGCAGCAGTTGCATTTACATTTTATCTATGGCTTTCATGACAAATAATCCATAGACTGAGTAGTGAGGAGAGTAGACTGAAAACATGGTGTCCACAATAAAAACAGAAGGCTATGGAGTGCATACATGTGAATAAGCTCCCACATGTCCCTCCTGAGAGTAATAGTTCCAGATAACCTAAGAGTCATGGACAATCACCTCTCTTGATTAGACCTCAATGGGAAGCAGGCCACAACAGATGAATTCTGGAGGGAAAATGTGTTCATTCCACAGTATCCTCAAACTGGACTAAAAATACTGTCTCTCACAAGTGCCTGTATTGGCTAGCATGTTTTGGGCATAAGTAAACACATGTGAGCTTGTTGAAAAGGCAGAAGGTATAAAAACACACAGGATATTTGGTGTAAACCATACCTGTGTTGGTACTACTACGATTGCTAAGGAAGCTAGAGGACCAGCAAAACCTTGCCAGAGCTGGTTTAGAGAAGAAAGTATCTTATCTTTTTTTTGTTTCCATTACATTTTTTTCTTTTCTCACATAATACAGGTCAACTGCAGTTTCCTCTCCTTCCACTTCTCCCAGTTCCCTTCCCCATTTCCCATCTTCTACAGATTCACTCTTCTCCTTCCCTTTAGCAAAGAGAGGGCCTCTATCCAAAGTCAAAAGACCAGTGTGAGGATAAAACCACATAGTCATAAGACTTACTGACTTTAACTTGGTGCCCATGTAGAAGAGGAATAATAATCTAAATAAGATACCGAATAAGAAAATAGATTTGTGTAGATATTTATTAAAGAGTCTATTAAAAAATTGTGATACTTATTTACAAGCAACACCAAATGGACTCAGCAGGTTATAGTATATATTTCTATTTTTGGGTTTTTTTTTTCTGGACAGGGTTTCTCTGTGGTTTTGGAGCCTGTCCTGGAACTAGCTCTTGTAGACCAGGCTGGTCTCGAACTCAAAGAGATCCGCCTGCCTCTGCCTCCCGAGTGCTGGGATTAAAGACGTGCGCCACCACCGCCCGGCTTATATTTCTATTTTTATAGACGTAATAGTAACAATTAAAGAATAAAGGCCATGAACTTGAAAGGGGGCAAAGAAAATGTGAGGAACTGAAAGGAGGAAAGGATAAAGAGTGAAATATCATTATATTTTAATTAAAAAAATAGAAGCTGGATTCTATAAGGAGCACAAAACACATTGTATAATCACCTACAAAATGAACATTAGTGGCAACGTGAGTCATAGATGTCATCACAGACCCCATCATGGCCACAGGCAGCAGCGCATGCCTGCATGTCACTGTGGTCCTGAGTGACAAGCAAGACATCTGCCCATTTCTCACAGCCCGCCATTTCTCCCAGACCTACCTCTTACCACAGCACATGAACCATTCTGCCTCTCTTTCTCTCCCATTTCACCATCATACATTTGCTCGTCCTAGTTTGACACTGACCTGCTTAGTGCCACAAGGGGACAGGTGGGCATGTGAATGCTTAGACAGGCTAATCCATGAGAACCCAGACAGCCCTGTGGGTGTGTTTTGCCAGCCTGAGTCACATGGCCTCTAGTGATAGTGGTGTCCTAAGGCAGTACTATCACTGGGGTCATGGTATCATCTATGCCAGGCTTGCTACTAAGGGCATGTCTGGGTCCATGATCCTATCACAACTGTCATCTATATTGATGTTCACTAACAATGGTGCTACCAAAGGCCACTTGGATACCAACCACAATCTAGACCAAAACCTATGGCCATGTTCTTGCCTGTGGGCCATGTTGCCACCAGGGCTATGCAAAACTGAGTGACCCCTGCTGCCAAATTGGGCTCTGGTTTTGACATGTTCAGGGCTACTGCTGAAGGCTTTGTCTGTGTATGTGGCCCTACTGTAGCCAGGTTGATGTCCATAGCTCTGATACCATTGAATGCTATGCTGATACCAGAGGTCTGGCAGTCACCTCGGGCATATTGGTGACTGAGGTCCTCTCTGCTACAGGGACATTGCAGATCAGAGTGGCCTGCACTGTCACTTGGGACCATGATGTCATCTGAGCCTGAGAGGCTGGCAGGGACCATGTCTGAGTCTGTGATTCTACCATACTTGGGGTCTCTGACACTGTCCCCTGTGGTGCCTGCAAAGGTCACATGGATATCCTCCTGTTACTGGGGTGATGGTTTTGTCTGGGTCAGGGCTGCTGCCAAAGGCCATGTCTGGGTCTATGGCCTTACTGTAGCCAACCATCAACAGCAATGCCAATACCAAGAGTCTGGGCCTCCATACGGGGCCATGTTGGACTCTGAGAGCCTCACTGCCACCAGGACCTCATCAATCTCAATAGCTTCCACTGACACTTGGGGACATTGTGATTTCCAAACCTGGGCTGCTACCAAGGGTCATGTCTTGGTTCATGGTCCTACCACAGCCAGGGTCTATATTGATGTCCATAACCCATGGTACTATTGAAGGACACATGAATACCTGGGGTCTGGACCACCACCTGTGGCCATATTGGTGTCTGAGGACATGCTGTGGTTAAGAGAAGGGGTGGCCATCTCAGCCATATGGGGCCATGATGTAGCCTGGGCTATTACCATGGGACATTTCTGGGTTCATGTTCCATTAAGAGCCAGGTCTGGGCTGATGCCCATGGCTCATGTTACCATAGGTGGTCATAGGAACCACGCATACTAGGATTTTAGGGCTGTGCTAGGCCAGCCCTACCCCTCATTGGCACAGTAATAGCTGGCCCTACCCTGACAGTACATTGCAGGAAGCGAGTTGCCCTCCCCCATGCCAGAGCTGATGAGTACACTCAGGAGAGACAGTCCAACCCCTCACCATGGAATGAGGAAGTTTGTACCAATGGCATGGGCATAGGAGAGTTGTCTCTGTCCCTGTCCTGAGGGGAAAATCCCAATAACATGAACCAACAAGCTCAGCTATCACCCAGACCCACATCTTGGGCCTTAGATTGTTCAACCTAGCATCTGCTTCATCTACAACTTGCTAGATTGTATGAAGGGAATGGTATTGCAGAATGATAGCTATGGGATCTCCATGACTCGGAGTGGGATATCTGAGAGGGGTTTCAATGATGGCCCAGTGATGATGGTATGTTAGAGGGCTTGAACCAAACCAAGGAAATATTTTTTGGGGGGTGTCAAAAGGGTGTACTTACTGTGTGGTACACAACAGCTCCCAGTGCCACTAGGATGAATGAACAAGTGTTGGGACATGGAGAAGATAGGTGTGTTTTTGTTTTATTTGTTTTTATTTTGCTTTGCTTTTAATTAACTTTAGGGTGCATACTCTAGGAGTGTGTGTGGATATGGAAGGGCTGGGAGGTGAGCAAAATTAGGGCACATGATGAGAAATTTCCAAATAATCAATAGAGAGTTATGTAAAAAAATGAAAATTAAAAGCAATATATAATTTGTAGGATATCCTCATTGCATATACTTAAATAAAATATAGTGACAATATATTTTAAAAAATAGAAGACTCACTTTGTTCTGTGCAGTTGACTTGGCTTGCCTAAACTTCCATTTGATTTGTGATCAAGAATAACATGAGCTATATTTCACTAAGTGAAGTATATGGCAATTTATAAAGTGCTTTTCAAAGATGAAACATGACCATTCACTACTAAGAACTTCTAACACCACCTGTTGCTTATAAGGCAAAGTCTAAAATTGAAGAATGGGTTTTGAGGTGTTTTAAATTTTATTAATAAAATTTGATTTTAGCCGGGCGATGGTGGAGCATGCCTTTAATCCCAGCACTCAGGAGGCAGAGGAAGGCGGATCTCTGTGAGTTTGAGACCAGCCTGGTCTACAGAGCTAGTTCCAGGACAGGCTCCAAAGCCACAGAGAAACCCTGTCTCGAAAAACCAAAAAAAAAATTAATTTTGACACTTTCATATATGCATAGAAGCATTTTGCTCACTTTCTCTATACCCATTCCCCGTCTCCAAAACTGCCAGTCCCCCTATGCTATTACAAATCCCTTCCCCATATTTATTACTGGTGTTTGTTTGTTTGTTTTGTGTTACACAGAGTGCAACCAGGGCTTTAAACTTTGGGTTTAAAACTACCTGTTAGAGCTGGTGGGATCACTAGTAGTTAAAGAGCTACATCCTATGTCTCCCTTACTGTTAGAATCTGTCAGTTGTCAGTAGATCAACAAAAAGTGATAGGGCTCCACGAGCTTCTTCCCCATCCATAGCTGTTAGGGGAACCTGGCTTGTTTGGGTCCAGTGCCTGTAGGGAAGCTTCTATGAGTTTATGAATACCAAGGCTGATCAATACTTAGACTATGCCATATGATTCACATCTGTTTTCTTAGTATGTCTTCCAACTGTCCCTTTCCCACATTCTATTGAGATTTTCTCAATCTCTTGCAACCCTCTGTATTTGTACAATTTTTTTTTCTGAATGGTTTGCCTTTCCTTGTGCTATCATTTTCTTGTTTAGTATGTCTGGCCAACTTTATTAATTATCTACTTACATTCAGATCATATTATGTCTTCCAAGGAGACTCTTCAGTTCTTGAGTCAGTAATTTTGGTTTTCTTAACATTTTACATATATTTATAACTTCTGTAATTATATATATAATGATTGGATTACATTTATAACTATCAAATATTCACATTTTCAAATTCTCTGTGCTCCAGCATCACTGTGTGCCCAATACAGTAGATACTGAACATTAAATCAAAACTAATTTGAAAGATGCTGAACACTTGTTGTATTGATCTACAAAACATGGAAGGAAGATGTGTCTGTTACTCTAATATTTAATATCAGGAATGAGATAGCAGCCATGGTAGTTTTCTTGGTTTTGCTGTCAAAGCAAAGCCACATATGTGAAATCTTGCTGATGTAAGGAATATGGAGATCACCTTGGTAGACCATCCTGCTGTCAGGGAAGGAAACCAAGCTGCAGAGAAGTGAAGAGCATGTCTAAGACTATAGTGCAAGCATATAAAGCAAATGAAGAACCTCTGCCTTGGGATCCTCAGCTCAGGAAGATTTTCCCATAACCTTTTTGCTTTCAAGTCTATTCTGCAAGTGACTATCTTACATCTCAAGCAGCACTGCTTAGTTGTTATTACTTTTTCGACTTTAGCTAATGTTGTGGAGAATTAATGTTCTTTTCTCCCACCTTTATTTTCACATTATATGGGTGCAGCTATGTCTCAGTGTATGTGTTCCTTCATTTCTAAGATGGGTATTAAAGGTTTTCTAATATCTGAAGAGTTCATAAATTACAAGCGTAGAGAAAGTCCACTTCCACCCACCTTCTTTCCTGTAGTAGCAATTTTGTAGCCATTCCATGATGATTTGTGAATCTTTATAACTACAACAGGGGAATGAATCTAAGGATGCATCTTTTGGAACAACGAACCATTGTGTAATAAAATAGGTCTGAAACAGAATGAATAAGAACATGTCTATGAAATGGTCTCAGCCCCCACAGGACCCAGCCACTTCATAAAGACAAGGTATTGTTGCTCCAGTATTTGCAAAGTCTCATAGTATGAACACTATTCACCATGAAAGGAAAATGGTCCATCTGGTACTTCATAAATAAAGGTATGTGCTTGTTTATTCCTTCCCTCTCTGCTCCTAGCTCAGTTTGCCCACATAGTCAATATTTCACCTTGTATTCCATCTTGCCAGTAAAGATAGGTAAGGAACTTCTGAAAAGAAATGAAGAAAATGCACCATTTTCAGTAATTCAAGTGTTTATAGGGTGTGTGTTATATTTCTACGTTATGCTAAGTCCTTCCTGGTCTTTGTTCTGAGGGTTCCATCTAAAACTTCTCTCTGGCTCTGAGAAGATCTAGCCTTAAGTGGATAGTTTAATCACACCAAAGCTTTTCCTCTTTGTTGTGAGATCTCTGAACTTACATAGGTACAGACATTTATCAGGTCATTTTGAAAACTCCTCAAGGATAAGAGCTGTTTGCTGTTTTGTGCTTTTGTATCACCTCCCCCACAAAAACAAAACTTAGGTGATGATGAATGATAATGATTTAGGGATAAAGAAGTCTAGTCATTCCATCTTTAATTTAACAAATTATTTACCAAGGTGCTTATAATTGATGGGTAGGTACCAAGGACACAGATGTGCTTGAAGGAAAGTTCCCTATCTTCAAAAAGACGTATAATTATGATATAAATAAATATGGATATGTCATAATGACAGGTAGTGTAAGTTTTGTGAATAAAAATAAACCAAGAAGAAAGGATTAAATATAACTGTAGGTCATTTTATATAAATTGGTGACATCTGGATAAGACCTGAGTGAAATGTTTAAGCTGTTTGGATGACTTAAATGTAATAAGGAAGGATGCCAAATTTTGGTAGTTTGTCTTAATGTTTTTTGGCCTTTACTACTATAGTACAAGTGTACTATGCATTACTATATATTTTACCTACTTCAAGGCTTGTGATATGTTATGATATGACATGATAATATGATATATATCTATTGAACAGTGGCAGTGTTAAATTCAGTCAGCCACAGCTTCCTAAGCTTCTAGTCAGCCAGTCACCCAAAGGTAAGCAACTAAGATTCCATCATGCATTGTGTTGCTTGCTTTTAATTTTTGATAGATAAATGTGCACAATAAATGCATTTTCAACTAATTTTCAATTTAGAATGGGCTTTTTGAGTATTTGTATACAGGGAGAGAAAAGCAATCACAGAGATCCTGACACATAAACACAGTTTGGAACATCAAGGATCAAGATGAAGTCTGCTATGAGTAAGGGGTTGAACAATGAAAAAGAACTAAGATATATCGGTATAAGCTAACCATGATGGTCAAGAAAAGAAAGAGCAATATTCCTTAGGGTGAATTTGGTGTTACTTGTTGTGTAAGATTGTTCCATTTTACCACCACTCTTCATACTGCCAATATGTTTCCAATCATTCCTGTCCTTTTGAGTTTGACATCTCCATCCATTCTCAGCTCATCTCATACAGAGCTGTTCTCTCAGCTTTACAAATGCTGCCCTATCTGCGTGGTTTGTGACATGTACTCCCTATCATCATGAAAGAATTCGAATTAGATTTGAGATTATATATTACATACAGATGTGTATGTGTGTGTCTGTGTGTGTTTAAAGATAATAAGACCCTTAATTCTAATCAGCACATGTTTAAATAAAGCAATATGACACTGTACATGACAAATTGTTAGCAAATGTTTGTGAATGATTGATTGAGTTAAGAATTAGGAAATATTTGTCAGACATTCCTATGTTCCTGTTATTATATATTATAATTATTGAAGCACATACACAGATTGAAGACAAACATGTTAGTCTGGAATGACTTGTGAAGGCATCACTGAAGGGATGACTTTTGTGAAATTTGTAAATGTATCATAAAAAATCAGAGACCTGATTTTGTATTATATCACCGCACGTAGGTCAGTGACATCACTTGTGAGAATGCTTTTTGAAGTATCCTACTGAATGGATGAAGGAGCATAATTACAGTGGCCAGGAGTTGAATTGGATGGTTTGGAGTGGAGCCAGACTTCTTGTTACATAGATACCCATGAGAATTTGAGGAGCCCCATATAGCTCCAGATGTCAATGCTTTTCTCTGGACATTGGTTTCATTATCAGCAAACTATTAAGACTGGTATGGATCATACTCAGGGGCCTCCCCTTCACTGTTATGTCCTACATCCTGCATTGCATAAAGTCAGTGGTAGTCATCACTATGACTAATGTGTTCTAGGGCTGGAACGTTCCTGTTTAGCAAGGGACTGCAGGACAGAGTGGGTGTCTCTGTGTTCTTCTCTGCTATTGGAGCAGAGTGCATCACAGTTCTCAAAGATGGGATTCAGCACAGTCACCTGCCCACATAAAGCATGCCTGCCCAGCCCCCAGACACTAGGACTCAGGAATTTCTTGGCAGTGCATAGAACCTGAATCCTGAGCCTGCTCCAGGTGCTAGGTGGGAGGATATTGTCACTCAGAAATCAGTTTATGCAGTCACTGGAAAATTCCACTCTACCAGAGAGCTGGTACCCCAAGGATCTAGAACAACACTTTTGTTTTTGAAAACAGTAACCAGAGCTCATTAAAGAAGGCTTTCAAAAGTCCTGTCAGTGATGCATGGTAGACAAATGCTTCATACATGGGAGATTACTTACAAACCCTGCTTCTGTGCCCAGATTTCTTGGGAATTACACAGGATTCAAGGCATTCCCACACAGTGGATTTTGTAACTGGTCGATTCTGTATTGCACTTCAGACTCAGCTGTACCTGCCAAAGTGTTAGGTGATAAAGGATGAGCATAGTTTTCTCCTTTAAGCTGTTTCCTGCTCTAAATTGGGCACCATATCCACAGTTTCCCATGAATTTTTAAAGATGAGTACACAAATATTGATATATTCCATACTTCTATGTACCTGGGTTTTGATACTTGTTCCCTTTCCAGTAAGACGTGTATAACTTGCACAAGTGGCTCTATCTCACAAGTCAGCTTTCCAAGATGAAAGATGAGAATATCTTGGAAGATTATTCCAGTGGTTAAATGATATGTTCTATAAGAAATGACTTAGGCAGTGACAGTTTCTTGATAGCCATGCAGCTAAACCTGTAGCTCCCTACACCGCTCTGTCGACAAACACAAGAGCATAAATACATCCACAAGATATACTGTTCTCTCTGAAAACATGAGGTCATAAATGCATTAGCATGATACACTGTGCAATGTAAGATAACCTGAATGTGCTCAGACCTTACTGTAGGCTTTATGCTTACAAAGAAAAGAAGAAATTGTTCTACTCAAATGATACTCCCAACCCTTCCCAGCATTAGGAGGAGAAAATACAATCTCTTATACTTAGTACTAAGAACACTCATGTTTCGCTACTGTTTTATTTACATACATAGTTTTTGTCCTTGTTGAGAAATAGCAACAGTCCAACTCCATTCTTTCAAATCTATTTTGGAATCACAAGTCCAGATAGAAACATGAAGATTTTCATATTTTCTTCAACAGCTTCAGCAAAAGACTTCTGGGATTCATTCAGGTAGATATGAGAATGTTTTAGCATCACCCCTTGCCAACTAGCAATTTCGTGTGGAATGAAGTTCCCCTGAAATAATGAAATCAAAGATAGATAATCCAATACAACCTGCATTTTACTGAACAACTGGCAACCAGGTGCTAAGACAAAAAGAACATGAAATACATGCAACCCAGGAAGGACTCTACTCTTCTTGTGCAGGTGCATACTCTTGGGTAACATTAGAGTACCTTTTTAGTCTTCAAAGCAGTACTCTAAAGCTCAGTCATTTTTGTCATGCCCAGTTTTCCAACTAATTTGGGCTCAAAAAGTTCCAGTTAGTTATCCAAGCTTAATACAATTTTGAAGTGCAAAGCTGAGATCTGAACCCAGGTTGTCTAAGAGCAATCTTTGCCTTTCATCTGTATCCAATGCTCTGTTTCTTTCACACAAAATTCTGTCCTAAGTGTTTCCAGAGGGTTAAGTAAGACCTCTTGAGATCATGTTCAGAATGAGGGTTTATTCTGAAGTTGAATTACATGGTCAGTTCTACAGTCTGACTAGATCAGCTTCTTTGATAAGAAGGACTTTGGATAAACATGGATAAAGATATGGAAATCTGGAGAATAAGTCCGTCCTTAAGGAGGAAGGAGGCTACATCCTGGTATAGAAGAGCATTGTATATAGGATTATTTAAATAGAAACAGAAACTATATTTATGTCTTTTTTATTATGTATTTCAAAATTTCTACAGATATTTACTCTGCCCTGTTGCCTATTTCTAAAGTGAGCCATTCCTCTTTCTCCCTTGTAGATAACTTAGTAGAGCAAAGTGAAGACTCTAGAAGTTCCTTTCTTTGTGCTTATCTAACCAAAATATTCGTGAAATCTTTGTTTTCACATGTATTTAACTTAAAATTTAAACAGATACTTGCCTGGAAATTAGACACATTTCTGAATAAACAAGTTTATACTGCAGAATAATGTTCCGTTCATATCTCTGCCAACCTCTGAATTTTATACAACTGAAGAAGATTTCCTTTGGGAAAAAAATGTTAGCATGCCCTCAATTATATAAATGTCCACGTCACCATGAAAGCATTTGGGAAAGAAATCTTGGAAGCATATATTAGGTGGTAATTTTTTTTTTAATTCTCTCTGCTTCATTTTTTTTCATTTTTTTTTTATTGAGAAAAGGAAAAAAAAACAAGTTTCCGCCTCCTCCCAGCCTCCCATTTCCCTCCCCCCCCCCCCACCCCCCTCCCCCTCCTCCCTCCCTTCTCCTCCTCCCCGCACTCCTCTCCCCCTCCCTCTCCAGTCCAAAGAGCAGTCAGGGTTCCCTGCCATGTGGTAAGTCTTAGGTCCTCCCCCCTCCGTCCATATCTTGGAAGGTGAACATCCAAACTGGCTAGGTGGTAATTCTTAGTCAGAACGCAGGGAATATACATTGCTCTTCAAACAAAGAACTGTCTTTGATTCAATATTAAGTGTCTTCCAGGCACTGTGTTGGAACTTGCATTTTAGGGAAGGAACAAATAAAGATGACTTTTGTTCTCACAAGGCTTGGAGATAATTTGAGTTTAGCATTTAAGTGCAAAGAAACATATAATTACAAACTTAGGGAAATGCTGACAGGAAAAAATGATGTTTTCATGAGAAAGAGTATTAGAGACACTCACAATAGAGACTACAGAGGGACAAAAGAGGCATTCTGACTACACAATCATGAATTACATCTCCGAAAGAAGGCAAGTGATAGCTGGCAAACGGAGGAAGAAAACAGTATAGATGAGAATGGGTGAAGTCTGTTGAGAAATTAAAGAACTACCATGAATAGGGAGAAAACACTAGGAGAAGGCCATAGGATCTGCAAAGTCTACAACCGCCTGAGTCCTGGGGAAACAGTGGGGATTGTGAAGTATTTTAAAGAATAAAATTTTATGACCCATTTATTATTATCATTTTGGGAAGATTCTTTTGGCCGTGGCATAGAGAACTTGAGTCATTAAAACTCTGAATAATTCCAATGTATTTTTATCTTAAAAATAGTGTCCTTCTTGAATCTTAGTGAGAACACTGAAATACAGTTTTGGGCTCTCCTGAGTCATCTCCAGGCTTTTTGTGCATGGTGAGGCCTGGGGTAACCTGGGCTCAGAAGATCACAGTTTTTGTGGAGTCCTATGGCACTGACTTGAAGTACCCTCCTTCTTTTCTTCTTTTTCTTGATGAAACATAGATTAGGACCAAATTAGGCAGATTCTCCTGTCAGCTCCAACCCTCCCTGTCCCCAACAGGGGAGAGAGCCCTGCCAAATTCCCTACTAGAGTCAGGGACACCACCTGTCATACTGTGTCCTCCTCCCACTCGGACAGCTGACAGCTTCTATGACACGTGATCTGGGTGAGCACAGATCATTAAAATCAGAGAGTCCTCAGGAACCGTCCAGATCAGCTACCTAATTTATGATCTAACAGGAGGCAGAATGGACCTCTTTGCTCTCTAGTTAACTGGGAAATAGAAATAAAGCGGAGGCAAGCTTTGAGAGAGCTGAAGGTAATAGATCACTCTGTCATTGGTTAGACCTGAAATTTGCTTTGTGACAATGTGGCAATATAATATTCTCTAGAATATGAATCTAATAAGCTGAGTTCCAGTATGAAGACTGGTGCTAGCTATCTGTGTACATGTGTAAGGTCCCTCCTTCTATGAACATGATTTGTTCTGGATCATTAGAGAATTGGTTCTGCTTATTATTGAAATCAGTATGATCCCATAGGCTGCAAAATTGGAGGACTATGGTGGTAACTTAGAATGGGACTATTGAGGTAATACATATTATTTATTGGAGGTAGGGGGTCGCTTGTTCTTCCTGGCATCCTGGTTAGCTTACACCAGAAATAACCACACAGAAACTGTATTCACTAAATCACTGTTTGGCCCAGTAGCTCTAACTTTGTATTGGCTAACTCTTACATCTTAGTTTAACCCATTTCTAGTAATCTGTATATCATCACGAGGTCATGGCCTACCAGCAGATTTCAGCATATTTGTCTCCGGTGCCGACAGCTCCATGGTGTCTCCAGCTCCATCATTCTTTCTCCCAGCGTTCAGTCCAGTCTTTTCCTATGTATCTAAGTTCTGCCCTATCAACAGGCCAAGGCAGTTTCTTTATTCATTAATGGTAATCACAGCACACAGAGGGGACTCCCACATCAATCATTTGATGGTATCTTCTTCAGTTTAACTTGTAAAAACTAAAGGAATTTTCTTTACTGCAGCAGGATCTATGTCCCCACAGCCATGCATATGTGAGGATGTTCTCTGACTCAGGACTCTACTTATGTTTGTTTTTTTTTGTATGAATATTCTTTAGCCTTTGGAAAATTTCTACTATTTCTTGTCCATAAATTAATTAATTCATCATATTGCTCATCCTTCATGATCTTCAGTTAGGAAACTGGTAAATCCCCCAGACACAATATGCATAAGCTCTTGATCAGTGATGCTGTGCTGATGACAGTGATGATTCTGACAGAATCAACTGAGTATCCACTTTACTTGAATATCATTTAATGCTCTTTACCATACCATGTTCCATACATTACACAGTGTATATATGAACACTATACGTGTCACATATTGACATATGCACAAAATAAGAGCACCGAATTCCAAACAAACTAAGACAAACAAAAGCATTTTATAAGCGAGAACTGGGATGCCAAAAGAGAGGGGTAAATACATTTACAGACTGACTAGCATGACCCCAGATGCAAACAAAATGAAACCCCATATCTAGGCAGAAGATGTAACTCATTTAATGCATAAAGAGTTAATACATAAACATTTCACTTTCTACTGCTTTCTAAACATAAGCACTTTGCTTCAGCCCAAAGAGTGACATGTGGGAGAAGATCCAGGCTTCTGCAGAATTGCTGAGGAGAGGCTTTAGAGTGGGGATAAGGTTTCCAAAATGCCTTGCAGGCAGTCACCCAATCTGATGTTGGCCTTGATGCTGCCTGTGGTAAAAAAGGAAAATCCTGGCCCTCAATCAGGAGGCTTTGCTTCCTGGCTGTCTTCATCTCTCCCTCCTCAATTCTTTTTTTCTATGCTATTCAATAATGCGAATTTGTGTTTCTAAGAAGTCCATTACTTTTATGTAAAGATCGAAGAAATTCAACAGCCCCACAGCATTCCTGTCCCTGAATCAATGCACTCACAAAAATGCATACCTGTAAATGTGCACACACATATACACATGCAGGCATGTGCATGTATGCTCAAGAGTAAATGTTGAAGGCCCTGTATATAAGCCTGAGTTAATGTGATCTGTACCTATTTATATCGATGAAGGGACTAACTCATTTCTTTAGGTTCAAGAGTAGTGTCTGAAGACATGGTTATGAGATTTGCAAATGTTCCCTTTTCTGCTGCTTTTTTTCCTGCCTTGAGGGTGGAGTAACTTTAGAAAATTGGGGAGGAAAACATTCCTTAGTCCACTGCAAAATGCACAATGGCTCTGTCTTACTTCTAGTTTTTTAATGCTAAGAAGCAACATCATGACCATAGCAGTTATCATAAAGAAAATATTTAATTGAGGGGGTAGCTTACATTTTCAGAGGTTCAATCCATTATCTTATAATGTGGAATTCCTCTCTGTATGCTATAAATATGTTTTATTACCATGGTTAATACAGAAGCTGCTTTGGCCTATGGCAGGGCAGAATAGAGCTAGGCAGGAAAAATAAACTTAATGTAGGGAGAAAAATGGTAGAGTCAGGCAGATGTCATGTTGCTGCCAAAGGAGAAAGGCGCTGAACCTCTTCCAGCCACAGTCTCTTGGTGATACACAGATTAATAGAAATGGGTTAATTTAAGATATATTAGTTAAGAAGCCTGTGCTAATAGGCCAAACAGTGTTGTAATTAATATAGTTTCTGTGTGATTATTCAGGTCTGAGCAGCTAAGAAGGAAAGAGCAGTCCCAGTCTACAATTATCATGACAGAAAACATGGTGGCATCTACGTAGACATGGTGCTGACTGCATCTTGACCAGAAAGTAGGAGGAAGTTTACTGACTGTCATACTGAGTGAAGCTTGAGAAAAGTAACTAAAGTCCATCTGCACAGTGACACACTAACTCCAACAAGACTATACCTACTAACAATGCTACTCCCTTTGGGGGTCACATTGTCTCAAATCACCAGAGTCTTCCTGTGTGGTTGGTACTTTGACTACTATATTGGAGCTTGCCACCAATTTTTATGATGCAAAAAGGCCGAAGGATCCCTTGCATAATAGTTTTTCACACTGAGCAGAGATGGGAAGCTCATACTGGTTCCGTGGCTCAGGATTCCTAGTGAACAGGGTCTACCTCCTAGCTTCAGCTAAAGTGTGTGCACAGGCGCACATCCTCCTGCACTCCTATGCTACTCTTTTCACCCCTCTTAAGAAAACAAACAAACACACAAAACATGGTACTTTCCTCCTTGTGGTTTTCAAGGATGAATGATGTATAATAATTCTCTTCAAAGGGCAATCCAGGAATGCTGGCTCCTTTCCTAGGATCACAGTGGAGGGGAAATATGTCAATGCAAAATAGTATCTTTTCTAAGTAACGTGCCCTTTTGCACAGGCTTGTTAAAAGTCAGCAAAGAGTCTGGAGAAAACATGTGAAGTATGAAGTGGAAAAGACTGTATGGTTACAGCAAAAGAGGCCATTGTAGGAATGAATGGAAAGAAAGACACAAGGCAAATGCCGCATCACAGAGCTGGCAATTAATTAGTATTTGAATTAATTAATATTGGATTGTGTATTGCATACAAATGATGTGTGTGTGTGTATGTGTGAGTGCATGTGAATGAGTGTGTGTGTTCTTGTAGTCCCAGCAATCCACTGTAGTTCTGAGATGGAACAGAAGGTGACTGTATTCTTTCCTTCTCTTTTTTAAAAAAAATATTTAATTCACCAGTTTTATAACCCAGCTGCAGCCCTCCCTATATCCTCTCCTCCAACTCTCTCCCTCTTCTTCCCTCTGCTGCTCCCCCAATTTGTGTCTTCTCCATAATTGCTCAGAAAGGGGCAATTCTTTCCTGGGCTTCAACAAAGCTTGGTATATCAAGCTGCCATAACACCAAGTCCCTTCTCCTATATTCAGGGTGGTGAGGAACTAAAGCATGAGGACTAGGTTCCCAAAAGTTAGTCAAAGAACCTGAAACAGACCCTGCTCCCACTGCCAGTAGTCCCGCATATAGGCCAAGCTATATAACTATCACATATATGTAGAGGGCCTGATTCAGTACCATGCAAGGTCCCTGGTTGGCGACTCAGACTGTGTAATTTCCCATGAATCAGGCTGGCTAATGGTTTCTGTGGGGTTTCCTGTAATATTCCAGGACACTGTCTACAATCCCTCCTCCCTCTCCTCAACAGGGCTCACTGAGTACAAGCCAAGGTTTGGCCTTGGGTTTCTTTATCTGCCTCCATCAGTCACTGGATGAAACTTTCGAATAAAAACTGGGACAGTCACTCATCTGATCACAGGGGATGGCCCGTTTAGGCTATGCACCCACAGCTGAGATAAGTGAGGTTATTTTTTGGGAGAAGCACTTCTCACCAGTCTTAGTACAGAGCTAAGATTGTAATTAATAGCTCTTCCTCACTCAGTCCAGATTTCTTTCTCTCATGCTCCATGCTCCAAAGTGCTGGCAGCCTGCACACTTCATTTTTAGTGTTGCCTGAGGGGCCATTTCTATCAGCTGAAGTGCCAAGTGCCCCTCTGCCACGGCAGAGCTCATTAAGCTCAGCGCTGTCTTGGGCAGGTTCTTATAAAGTCTCAAGAGCACGGGGTTTCCACACAAGTCTGTCTCCAGGCTGGGCAGTGGTGTAGGTGAGGGCGGCTGATGTCTGGTAGCCTTGTTTGCACTTACGTGGCATATTTTGGGGAGAAACTTCAGTGGTATTCTATCAAGAGGAGTCACATGTTTTCGGAGAGTTTACAAAAAAAATCTTACCTGATTATTTGTGTCTCAAAGTCATATCTACTATGGAGAACACTCTTGAGGACTCGGATAACATTTCTCACCTAAAATTTTGAGACTGAGTTTTCTCCGTGCTTTCCAAACACCATAGGTATATTCATATCAGAGAACATTCTCCACTAAACTGTAATCTGGGCCTCAGATTTTGAATTTTTACTAGAGTACAAATTCTTCCAGAATATGGATTACATCTTGTTCACAAACATAATCCTGATATCTAACAATGTATCTTCATTGTAGATGCTTAGGAAATATTTGGTGGGCAAACAAGTAAGCTATTGGCTGAATGGTGGGGGCAGATGTATGAATGCATGTTGCTGTGGATGAATCTATAGCTAAATGGATAGGTACATTATTTTAAAAAATATTTTAATCCGTTGTAAGTCAGATATATCTTTTTATTAATAAATTTATTTATTTATTAAGGATTTCTGCCTCCTCCCTGCCACCGCCTCCCATTTCCCTTCCCCTCCCCCAATTAAGTCCCCCTCCCTCACCAGCTCAAAGAGCAATTAGGGTTCCCTGACCTGTGGGAAGCCCAAGGATCGCCCACCTCTATCCAGGTCTAGTAAGGTGAGCATACAAACTGCCTAGGCTCCCACAAAGCCAGTACGTGAAGTAGGATCAAAAACCCACTGCCATTGTTCTTGAGTTCTCAGTATTCCTCATTGTCCGTTATGTTCAGCTAGTCCGGTTTTATCCCATGCTTTTTCAGACCCAGGTTAGAGTATTACTCAGCAGTAAAAAAACAAGGACTTCTTGAATTTTGCATACAAATGGATGGAAATAGAAAACACTATCCTGAGTGAGGTAAGCCAGACCCAAAAAGAGGAACATGGGATGTACTCACTCATATTTGGTTTCTAGCCATAAATAAAGAACATTGAGCTTATAATTCATGTTCCTAGAGAAGCTAAATAAGAAGGTGAATCCAAAGACAAACATATAGGCATCCTCCTGAATATTAACCTTCATCAGGCGATGAAAGGAGACAAAGACAGAGACCCACAGTGGAGCACCGGACAGAAATCTCAAGGTCCAAATCAGGAGCAGAAGGAGAGGGAGCACGAGCAAGGAACTCAGGACCACGAGGGGTACACCCACACACTGAGACAATGGGGATGTTCTATCGGGAAGTCAGATATATCTTAACTCTGCAGAAATGTTATAAAGTTTAAATGAAACGAGAATTGCAAACTTTAGTCACGGTCCTTGATATTTAAAGAATTCTAAACAAAAACTTCCTCTTTTCTTGTAGCCATCCATACTTATTAACAAGGTAACACATTTACATTTACAGAACTTACAAGGTTCTGGAAGTTTATCCGTTGTAAAATGAAAGCATTCTGTGTTTTTACATACGTTAAAGACACCCCACCCATTCAATTTACTCTTTTGGGGAACCCATCAATGTCTCTTAACTATTTCGAGATTACAGTGCTTTCCTTATTACCCAAGGTCAAATTGCTCCTTGCAGCCCAAGATATCTGGCCTGAATTTATTAATATCTATTTCTCCAGTGTCAAATTATGCCACACTGTGCCCATTACATTGAACTCATTTCATTGACTAGCATTAGTACTGACTTAGAACACCCCTCGTTACTTTATTCTTAGGACCCACACAAATTGTATCCCTCTTGTCTATATTTGCTGACATCCTCCAGCCTAACATGGGTCCCATTCATACATGTGCCCATAGCACATATTTCATTAAATAAATGTACTATATTTTTACTCATGTGTTCACATATTTGTTCTGGTCTCTAACTCAAAATTTGCATAATTTGTTATAACAATAAGGAACCTATAATCAAACATATAAAATTGTTTCTAAAGATTTATTGAAGACTGAAACTTTTAATAATAACCCAGATATTTTCCTGGGTCTTATTATTATTATTATTTCAAAATTAATGCTAGGGTCACCTTGGAAGCAGAAACCTCAGTTGTGGAATTATCTCCATCAGTTTGACATCTAGGGATATTTTCTTGTCTAATGATTGATGTGAAATTGCCACAACTCACAGTGGGTGGTGCCATTCATGGGCATGTGATGCATGGCCTCTGCCTTAGTTTTTAACCTTGGGGACTTTACCCTGATTTCCTGCCATGATGTACTTTAGGTTATGAACAAAAATATTCCCTTTTATCATTGACTAGATCTGGGTCATGGTCTTCCATCACAGCAATAGAAAACAAATTAAGACATCTTGCCTTCATCCCCTTCTTTCAGCCCTTATACCATGTATACAAAAACAAGCCAACTTATGGACATCTTCCTTTCCATCCTACATATTAGGGTTAGCCATTGCAGTTTTGCTTCTCTGCTTTGACATTCTGAAAAACTAGAATAGATCCATGATATGATGCTAACTACATTCATTGGTCTGGAGACTTCGGGGTATGCCATATAATTCGGACCCAGTCAGTCAGTTCCTGGATTATGTGCTTTACCTCATCTATCTGTCATCTTGCTGGATACTGACAGTTATGTTCCAAGTCACTCTGCAACTGAAACTGGTAGCCACAGGGAATTACAGGAACATTAATGATTGCAATGATGAATTCTAAAGTATTATAATATCTGCTGCTTTGCAGGTGCTATAGGTCAAAGGAAAATTCATAAAAGAAAAGAACACAGTCCTCTGAATCCATATGTGAGCTGAATTTAAACATAAAATTCCTTGGGATCTATCAAGCAAGGGACACAACATGCATTCCCTAAAGAGATACCTGAAAAAGGTGAATGAATGTGAATGCAGCCTGCAAGAAGAGATACGTTCACTTTTATTTCAGTTGTTGGAACAAACTTCTTCATTAGACCTTGTTCTTTGAATCATTTAACACCAGAGAAAATATTCTTGTTCTTCTTGGGAACTCTCTTCATATATTTTCTAGTTTTTCATATTACTTTTGAAGTGTGGGGCCTGCACACTTGGGAAGGAATTATTAACTGCATATCAGTTTGAATAAAAGCAAACAAAAGAAATAAAACATATCCTGTGTTTGGAAAGCAACACCTACACTGTATAGATGAAAACCTACATGCTCAGGAAAGGTTACCATGGTACCTTGTGGATCCACAATCTGGCTCTGTGGCACCTCCTCTTTTTGTCATTGCTTCTTTGCCATCCAAATAAAAAGAGCTGTGTTTCTTCAATAGGGTCACCAGCTGGTTTATCACAGAGAAACAAATGCAAGCACTCTAGAAAGTCCAACTGTTTTTCAGGTTTTCTGCTCATATAACTTAGATTTGGTGGCATTCTTTGGAAATATTTGGTGACAGAATCTGTTGAACTACACAAGCACCATAATAAACAACTTTTAAAATAGTTTTATTTTGATTTCTGACATTAGAAAAAAATCAAAGCTTGTATTTTGAAATCAAATCTAAAACACTGTTTACTAAATTAGAGTCAAAATGAAATAAAATCCTGAAAGAGAATTTTACGTCAAATTTTTCCCTAGAGGACATATATAAGAATTTGTATCTGGAATAACTTTTTTTGATTTTTGAGTTAGTCACTCACTCATCCAATTTTTCATAAAGTCCTGATATTTATTCATTTGAATCATCTGCCATATTGACATTTGATGTTGATTTTGGTAGATTCTACATTGTTACCACTTTTCTCTGCTTCTATCAATAACTGAATGAAGCTTCTAAGGCCACAAATAACACTGTCTGATTTGAAAGCCTTTCAAAAATCTTCTATTTCACCCATTCAAATATGTTCTAGTATTTCCTGCTGATCTGTCAAGTCAGAATTAACTGTCTCAGTTCCAAACAAGCATGCAGTGCTCCCCTGTCTATGCTTTTGCCTGTTTTTACCTTTCTTAGGATGTAGTCTCTTGATACTTTACTAAAACAGAATGTATAATCATGTGCTGTTATCTTCTCCTTTTATAAGTTTATTTATTCATTTGGTATTTTCAGCAGCACCCATTTGTCAAGAAAGAAATCAAATCCACCTCATCTATTTCATTTGACCTTTCTTATATGAATCCCACATATATCTATAATTAGTCAAAAGAAGACTACAAATTAATTATCCTCAACTGATTCACCAAGTATTTTGTTTTGATTTGTGACTATTTTTATTTTTTATTACTTAATTTCAAAATGAAATGTAGCCCTAATTTGCCAAGTTCTTAGTTACTGGCTAGATCTCTGAATTTCTGGAGAATATTTAAAACTGTCTGCTACAGGGAGACACCTTACCTTCCTATGCCTCTGCCCATCTGTCCATTCCTTTTCTAGATCTTTTTAGAACATTCATTACAACAATTTTTAGTGTAGGCAAGTTAAGGTCAAGAATTCAGAGTTCCAGCATGATACCCTCTTGTGTTCTGTGCTCAATAATGTATACTTATTTTCCATACTACCAAGTGGCTAACTTATTCATTGATCCAGCCTTAACTCATTTCATTTCTTCTCCTTCCAGCCTAATGCTAGGCCAAGGATCAGGCTTACACTTATTCTGCAGTTCCTGTGTTCTCTTAAAAAAAAAAAAGGGAAAGGAAGACATGCTTACGTCTCCAATATTTCTAGCAGAAATAACAGAATTCCCATTTGACATAAAGAAAATGGCTTGCAACAACTTCCCAGTGTCTGTTTCTATCATCTCATCCGACCATAAAAGTTGCTTGGATAGAATTAGCCTTTTTTAATAGACATAGAAGAAATGGATGTCACAGTACCACAAAGAGTTCATCTTCTCTAGCTCTCTCTCTTGACATATGATATGATGACTCAGAAGTAATGAAGTTCTTTGTGAAATGCAGATGAAAGCAGAGGCAAAATCAGAACAGAGACCTCCTCACTTTTCTGAGCTACTTTCCTGGATGCCAGGTACATAATAGGATATTTAATTTCTTTTGATTCCAACACCTGTATCTCATCAGACAATGTCTGGTGCAAAAAAGTAACAAATTGCATTTATAAATATTCCTTCATTTCAAAGGTATTTTGTATGGTTGGGGGAAGAAATTATATTTCATGGAAGTCAACTGATATATCCTGGTAATAATCCATGTACTGTAAGCCAGTGGGAATCCTTTTCTGTTCATATGTCCTGGACATGGATCCCAGCTAAAAGTAGGAATATAAAAAGCATGGGATGTAGGGATATCATTCTAAAGGAATTAGAGGAAGAATCTGGAGAAAATGCTTAACATTAGCATTCTCAACTCTAACTATACTATGTGATTAAAAACACAAATTACAAAATAAAATTAAGAGTTTGCAATAAAAGAGAAGAAAAACGTGGTGATACACAGACAAATCTAAAAGATACTTATAGTCTAACTTGCATTTGTACGCACAGATAATTTAGTTCTATTTAAAGACCAGCTCGAAATTGGTTACCCTGTAAGGCTTTTAACAATCCACACTGTCAAAATATATTTTTCTCTGAATTATTATCATAGACTCTTGTTAATATTTCACTCATGGCTTGTGTTTCTTGTGCCTTAATTGTTTTTGTATCAGTCTGTCTTTCTGCTTAGACTGAGAGACTCTTTGGGACATGAGCTCTCTTAATATACATGTATATTTCCTCCAGCTATGGCAACAAGTATGCATGGTGCTGGATTGCCATTCCCTCATTCCTTGCTTCAGGCAGATACTGATAATCAGTCACAACATTCCTACCAAAATGCTTGGGAAGGTCTCAGAATCCTTAGAACAAAATCCCCCAGGCTGTCAACTTTTTTGCTTTTTAATTCATAAGGAGTTTATTTGATGTATTTTTTTCCTCAAATAGCACAAAGCTTTGCACAGTATTGACATTCAGTTAATGTTATTTTAATTTGAACTAGCTGCTGACAAGTGTATCTTAATAAAAAATTTTCTGAGTTTGGCATGATGAGTAGTCAGGGAGTATGGTAAGTGGAAATAAGGAAGGATAGGAAGGGCCACCATTATTAATACACAGAACATAGTTTGGGGAGTAATAGGAAAGTGGAAACTGGTATGGGATATAAATTTATTGATCATTTGGGCACCTGGGTTATCATTCTGTTACTATTAAATTCTGTATACCATGAAATACCCAGAACAATCAATGTGTATAAAAAGTTTATTTTGAATTACTTTAGTGGTTGGCCCTGATGCTTTGGTACATGGCTAGACAGAAAAACTACTTATGCATGGCCAGAAAGCAAGAGAGGAAGAAGTGGCCAGGGTCCCACAGTCACCTGATACTCTTAATGCTTAAGAGACTTTCTACAAGACTCTCCTCAAAGTCTATTACTTCTTATTAACACCACAATAAATAAAAAGTCATCAACATGTAAGCTTTTGGAAATGATTCAAATAGAAACTACAAGAGATCAGAGCACAGATTCAAATCAATGGGCTGTGTATGGAAGTAACAGAAACACATCATGGAGATGATTAGTTTTATGGTGGCAAAAGACAAGAATGAATCTAGAAACATTAGTTAGAGGCTTGTACATGCAATTTGTTAGAAGTGTATACATACTTTGTCTAGCATAGATTGATGAATTAGTGGTCATTCCACCCAAGATGCCCATGGCTCCTCATTATATCTTTTCAGCTGTAAATTAATGCTTACTTCCTCTTTCTGTTTCAGATTAGTCAATATCTTCAATTTTCCCTATTGTTGATTTGGTGAGTTAATTGAAAATTCTCCAATTGAATAGAAATGTCACTTCATAATGAATCAGAAACCCTTGGACATTTTTAGCTGTAACTTTTTAGGTTATGTCTTAGAGTTCCTTTTATTGTGAAGAAACACCATGACCATGGCAACTCTTTATTTAAAAATTTATTTAATTTAATTTATTTATTTTACATACAAGCCACAGTTTCTCCTCCTACCTCTCCTGTTGCCTCCACACCTTCTTTTTAACTCTCCCCAACCACTCCTCCTCTATTTCCATTCAGAAGGCCTAAGGCTTCTCTTAGAAGTCATAAAACTATGGCATATTAAGCTGAGGCAAAACCAAAGTCCTCCCCCATGCGTGAAGGCCGGACAAGGTGTTCCACCATAAGAAAGAGGTTCTACAGAATCAGCTCATGCATCATTGACAGGACCTGGTCCTACTTCTAAGGACCCCACCGAAGACCAAGCTCCACAACTGTCACCCATATGTAGAAGGCCTAGGTTGGTCCCATGCTGACTCCATAGCTATCAGTCCAGGGTCCATGAGATCTCAGAAGACCATGGCAATTCTTACAAAGGAAAACATTTAATTGGGTAGCTTACAGTTTTAGAAGTTTAGAATATTATTATCATGATGGGACATGGAAGCATGCTGTCATACATTGTGCTGGGAAAGGGGCTGAGAATGAAAGAGCTACAGCTTGATCTTGAAGGCAACAGGAAGTGATCTGAGTGAAGCTTGAATAAAGGAGACTTCAAAGTCCACCCCCACCATGACACACCTTTTCCAACAAGGCTACAGTTAGCTCCAACAAAGCCGTGCCTCTTTAATAATGCTACTTCTTGAGCCTATGTGGTATAATTATATTCAAACTACTGTAGGTTATATGCATAATATGTGATTTATTATTAAAATTATCGAATAACCATTTTCCTTGTTGGCTTTATGTGAGGAAAGTTTACTTTAAGCAAGAAAGTGATGGAAGCATGGGTAGTTCTTTTCCTGGATTTCTTCAGCATAGGGATGTCTCCTGAAAGAGAATAAGAATTACTGTAATTAGGATGCCAACCAGGGATGTCCACAAAAGGAGTAGAGATTCTGATTTAAGAAAAAAATCAAGAGATTCAGTGATCAACTCTGGTACCTGGACTGCCTAGAATTAATGTCAGTGTGGAAACATTGCAAAGATATTTTTGAATCTATGATTTGTTCTCATTCACCAGTTGTGGAAAACCCTTAGCCATGATACCTTCTACTATTTTTTTATTTCCTATTGCTGCCTTCTAAATATCAAATTTCATCATTTGATCTTGGTTTACCTCTATCTTTTATTATTCTTTTTTCTTTGTGTTCTTCAACTTGGATAATTTCCACTGAATAGTCATTAAACCCATTGTTCTTTTATTGAGTTCTGTGTGCTATACTTTTAAACCCACCCAATTAATTCTTGGTTTGAGATGCTGTACTTTAAATTTAAGCCTATGCATTTAATCCTGTTTTAGAAACTATTTTTTTCACATTAAATTTTGGTACATTTAACGTCTTTTTCTTTCTTCCAAATTATTTTTCTACTTATATTAGCTTCTAAATGATATTAATCTACTACTTCCACTATTTTTCAACATGCATGGATTTTTATTTTCAACTATTTTGCTCATATTTATGGAAAACCATTTTCTTCTCCTTTTCACAGACTGATGCTTTATTACATTCTAGATATCATAATTTAGATAGATTTGGAGACTGGAATAAGTGTCATTTTATGCAAGAGCCAAATCTTTTCTTAAATCAGTCATTTAAAAAAATAAGATGATAACTTCAATTAAGCTTAATCATGAATTGACTCAGGTCACATCTGGATTGCAGCTTTATTTAATGTTAGTTCACCTGTGATTTCAAATAACCAAGGTGAAGACATGAACTGCATATTTTACTGGCTTTCTCTTTAGTAGGATTTTGAGTTTTATAGAACATTCACAAAGTAAGGAAAGCTTACTTCACCAAATCACCCTCAGTTTGACAAGGCAGTCAGCAAAAGTCTTCTAGACTATGCCTTCTGGACATGAAATACCCTTTGCGTTCGCAAACTTGCTGCATCTGTGGTGATTTACATAAGATCTGCTCAAGACTGGGCTTGTTTACATTTCAGCACATATGGTACAGGGGCCACAAGATCTTTGTCATTTTCTTTAGTAGTATATCCATGGGAAAGTTTCCCTTGTTCCAATAAAAAGCTGACACTAAAGCTTTGCAATAAACTCTATTATGGTGGTCCATGCAAAAAGAAAGTATCAGAAGGACATATTGGGAAGAAGAGTTTCAGAATGAGAAAGAATTACACAAGAAAGGGTAAATAGAATCACTAAAATTCATTACAATAAATGTCATATCTTAGCGAAAATACAAAGGCCTATAGACAATTGACGATGAGAGTATTAGTATTGCTGCTAATGTTTATATTATGAAATCAACCTAGTCCATCATGCCCAGTCACATGACAATAATAATTTTTCATGTTCATTGTTCTATTAAATCTTGGATTCTCATGAGTCAGTATTTTATAAGCTTCTGGGAAGAATCAGCCCCTATTATCTGCTCACATAGAAAGTTTCCAACTCTTTCCACAGTATGTTTCACTAGGCTTATGTGTATCCATTGTTTTTGAAGTCTTTGAAATGGGTTAGATGATTTGACATTTTTTTTTTAGTGACAATGATGAGAGCAATGGTCATTTTCTGCTTCATACTCTAAGTAGCAGAAATATTTCTGGTTATCATTATGAGCTTGTTCTAGGATGTCTTTATGGAAGTCCAGGCAGATTTATGTTTAGTGTGTTTTATCAAGATTACCTGTAAATGGTACTGTTGCAAGGAGGGGCTGCTTGTTCATCCTAGCCACCTGGCTAGCTTAGCCCCAAAATAACCACACAGAAACTGTATTAATTAAATCACTGCTTGGGCAATTAGATCTAGTTTCTTATTAGTTAATTTTACATCTCAATTTAACCCATTTCTATTAATCTATGTATTGCCACGTGGCAGTGGCTTACCAGGAAAGATTCAGCATGTCTGGCTGGCAGCTCCATGGCAGCTCCTTGACTCTAATTTCTTCCTCCCAGAATACAGTTCTGTCTTCCCCACCTACCTAAGTTCTGCCTTATCAACTAGGCAAAGGCAGTTTCTTTACTCATTAACCAATGAAAGCAACACATAGACAGAAGGACCGGCATGTACTGAGCTATTTTTCATGTAGTCTAGCTTGCCAAAGTCTCCAACGTTTACAATACACATTTGGTTTATCATGTTCATTAACGTGTTTATTAGTTGTGGTTGGATGAAGATTCATTATCTGGGCTTTTTTTTATGCCAATACCAAGCTGTTTTCAATACTGTAGCTCTGTAATAGAGTTTGAAGTCAGGGATGGTAATACCTCCAGACAATCCTTTATTGTATAAGATTGTTTTGGCTATCCTGGGTTTTTTTGTTTTTCCATATGAAGTTGATTATTGTCTTCTCCAGATCTGTGAAGAATTTTGATGGGATTTTGATGGGGATTGCATTGAATCTATAGATTGCTTTTGGTAGAATTGCCATTTTTACTATGTTGATCCTCCCAATCCAAGAGCAAGGGAGGTCCTTCCATTTTCTGGTGTCCTCTTCAATTTCTTTCTTCAAAGACTTAAAGTTCTTGTCAAATAGATCTTTCACTTCTTTGGTCAGAGTTACCCCAAGATATTTTATGCTATTTGTGGCTATCGTGAAAGGTGATGCTTCTCTGATTTCCCTCTCTGCTTCCTTATCCTTAGTGTATAGGAAGGCCACTGATTTTTTTGGAGTTGATCTTGTATCCTGCCACATTACTAAAGGTGTTTATCAGCTGTAGGAGTTCTTTGGTAGAGTTTTTGGGGTCGCTTATGTATACTATCATATCATCTGCAAATAATGAAAGCTTAACTTCTTCCTTTCCAATACGAATCCCCTTGATCCCCTTATGTTGTCTTATTGCTATTGCTAGAACTTCAAGCACTATATTGAAGAGGTATGGAGAGAGTGGACATCCTTGTCGTGTTCCTGATTTTAGTGGGATGGCTTTGAGTTTTTCTCCGTTTAATTTAATGTTAGCTGTCGGCTTGCTGTAAATAGCTTTTATTATATTTAAGTATCTTCAGGTCACAGGTTAAAGTTTAGACAGTATCCAGATTGTCTATATCTCTCTTTGACTATCTAGTGCAAACAATTCTTATTATTAGAACGGGGTCATGAGTAGGATTATAGCATACAGTATGCACTGCACAGAATTATATGTTATCTTAAACTAATGTGTAGAAACCTTATTCCTTATGTAGTAGTGTTTGGATACAGAGATTTGGAAAAAGTATTAGGTTGTGAGAGTAGAACCTTCCCAAAAGAGCAGTGCCTTCTTGAGTAAAGACACTAGGAAGATTGTCCTCTTCTTTCTCTTCTCTTCTCTTCTCTTCTCTTCTCTTCTCTTCTCTTCTCTTCTCTTCTCTTCTCTTCCCTTCCCTTCCCTTCCCTTCCCTCCTCTCCTCTCCTCTCCTCTCCTCTCCTCTCCTCTGTTCTCCTCTCCTCTCCTCTGTTCTCCTCTGTTCTCTTCTCCTCTCCTCTCTTTTTTCTTTTCTCTCCTTTGCTCCCTTCTTTTCCTTCATCATTCTTATACCCCCTATTCTTGTATCCCCTCCTCTTTTCCTATCTTCCATTTGAATCTTCTTCTGCTTTCCCTTCCATGCCCCCTTTTTTCTGTGACATGTGAGCATGAGAGAAATCATCTTCAAACCAAGAAGAATATCTTGCTAGATACTGCATTTTTCATTAACTTGACCTTGAACTTTCCAACTGCATTAGATATGAGAAATCTATGACTTATACCACCAGTTTAATGGCATTTTTCTTTCATTGTAAACAAATATAGATTTAATATATAAGTTTAGAGTCCCACGTCACAGATGCCAATATTTTATTGGTCAATCCAAGGCATCATGGTATCACCAACAATATAAGGGACTGAAAAATAGATTCTAGCATCAAAAGGAAATCAAAACGAGTACCACAAGCCTATCACATGAAAACAAGTGATTTGAAAACATTAGTGACACAATTGTGTTAGGGTAAAAACATTAGATCAATAAAAAAGAGAACAGAATATGCAAAATCTCTGATACCCATAAATAATCCTCTATATTTTCTGCACTAACCTTTTTTATGCTGAGAATCCAAATGGCACTCCTCCATCTAGATGAAAGAGAATAGATCAAAAGTAGTCCAAGACAAGATGCTGACCCTGCTCCAGCTGGAAATGCTCCTCTCACCTGCTCCTCTCAATTCATATGCTAATAGAAAATAAGTCTATTAAGGAAAAAGGAAACCAGGTGCCTAATGGAACAAACAATGCAACTGAAGCAGCCCAGACTGCTGGCAGGATTGTTGCTATTGGTAACACATCTTTCTCTATCTTTGAATCTGCCATGCTATAGTCTTTCTTGTCTCTAGTAAATAACACAATTATCCAGAAGTCTCATTAATCAGAACTCTAGAGTTATTAATTTAGTTCTTCTGGGATGGGACCCAATACTTTATATTTCAAATAAGTTCCCAGGAGATGGTGATAGTGCTGGACGTGGGACAACTAAGAGTGGACCATTTCAAAGGTCTTAAATCTTCCAAAGCAAAGACAGTTCGTGCAATTTCTGAAGGATATTGGGCAGTTTTCATTCTTTCCTTTGATTTTCTGCCAGTCTTTTCATAGGATGAGAAAATTCATGAGGCAAAAATGTATGTAGTTGGGCCTGGCATTCTGGGAAGGTGAATGCTAAGGCATCTTTATTACTGACTTATTTCACTACCTTGGGCAAGCTTTGTTCATTCCCATGGATCATAGGTTCCTTCAAAGTATAAAGAAGAAATCTAAGCATTTGACTTCAGATTGAATGATTTATTCTTTATCACATGATCTCCTTCATTCTATGATCATCACTGGGGCTTTATCTGCCTTCCATAACCTTGAGAATGTGAAGATTATGTTTCAGGTAATATGAGATGGTCACACATTTGATTTGTTTGATATTCATTGATTATTATGTTGAAATTAAGTGTTTTGAAAGAAATACCAAAGAGGACTGCATACAAAGCTAGGTACATAATTTTGGAGGACCAGTACAAAATGAAGTTGTACAATCCCCTTTCCCAAACATCAGGAAAAATAGAAAAGAATATATACTATAAGTATTGCCTTTTCTGTTCACAATTTCTCTCCTAGTTTGTCTTAGTGTTTAGTTGCTCTTCAGTGCCATTATAAATGTAAACAATAATTATTCTGGTGAATTTTATCATTTATCATTGACAGTTTTAAATATAAATATGTCTGCCAAACAGTGTGTAGGACACAGAAGAAAGTGACTGACAAACTTCTGAAATAGGTGGAACTGTCTTTGAATTTTCCTGCTTCATAAAAAATTCTGATGAGTACTATGGGCCTGTAGAAGATGAATTTTGGGTTACTGTTCAGGCAGCTAGATGTCAATTCTAGAGCTTTGGAAGTTGCTTACACAGCACTTCCTATTTACTTAGGTAATATTATATCCTTCTGGAATCTTTAATGGAGTTGAAGAGTAGATAGTAATAATTTAGTTTTCTTTAGTTATGATAAAAGATAAAGTAGATATTGTAATTCTTACTTGATGCATGTCTTGTTATATGTAATTTTACTATGTTACAGTTAAAACCTTCCTTTTTATTTAAACATAAAAGCGGAGTTGATATAGAATTGCCCTTAGTATGTTATGAATACTGTTGGTTAATAAAGAAGCTATTTTGGCCAGTGGCTTAGTAGAATAGAGCTAGAAGGGGAAAACTAAACTGAATGCTGGGAGAAAGAAGGCAGACACAGGGAGAAACCATGTAGCCCCAATGGAAACAGATGCCAGAACTTTATCTGGTTAGCCACAGCCTCGTGCCAATACACAGATTAATGGAGATGGGTTAATTTAGGATATGAGTTAGCCAGAAATATGCTTAAGATATTGACCAAACAGTATTGCAAATAATATGGTTTCTGTGTGATTATTTCAGGGCCAAGAACTAACTAGTGACCTCCTACAACTATAGACTTTTGTATAATCAGATGACAAGGAATTCTACACATTCATGTTGCATATATTTCCTATGCTTAAAAGATGTGGTCTATTTTCTTATCGCAAGTTATTCACAAAACACAAGTTCAAAGATAAAATTCTTACAAATCTTAAATTATTAGTTCTGGAGAAGTAGTTCAACAGTTAAGAGCCCTGGCTACTCTTCCTTAGGATGTGGATTCAGTTCCCAGGACTTACATGGAAGCTCGTAAGTCTCTCTAATTCCAGTTTAGAGGTTGTCTGTTTCACTCCTTTAGCCTCTGCTGGCAACAGGCATGGAGGTACACAGGCAAACATACAAAACATGCATATACACAAAATTAAAAAATTAAATATAAAAAAGAATTAAAAGACATCAAAAATTGCATTTTTAAAAGTGTGCACTTAAAGAGGGGAGACAGAGATATGACTGCATGGCTAAGAACAATTCTTGTGTAAGTATAAAAAGCTAAGTTCAAAACCCTGACATGCATGAAAATACTCAGTCATGGCCATTGTATATATACTAACCCCAGCACTGTAGGGCTATAACACATTAATTCTAGGAACTTGCTGGGAAACCAGCTTAATAGAAAGTGTGAGCTTCTATTTCAGTGATAGATCTTGTCTCAAGAATATGAGGTTGAAAGTCATAGAGGAAGAAACCCAACATCCTCTTATAGTTTTTATGTGCACACATGGCTGCAGATACCTGCATACTCACATGTGTGTGACAGATACAAACAATATAATACACACACACATACACACACAGTCAGTCACATACACACACGTGCACACAAACACATCAAAATAAAATAACCATGTGGTGTCTTCTGAGTCAGGAACTGTGTGGATGTGATACTTGATATTCATTATCCTTATTGCTGTTTCTGCTGACTCATTGCTTGGTGCAGGCAGTGTCTGCCATTTTTTTTTTCCCATTGGAATATTATTTTGTGGTCTTTTGCATAATTTCTTTGATAGAAAAAAATTGGCAAATGCTATCTAAACTCAAGGAGAGGGCACTCAAGCTCCATTACGTAGAGGTAGAATTCTCAATAGCAAACAAAAAAATTATGCATATATGTTAAAAACACTACTGTAGTTAATACGCATTACTGTAGTTAATGTTTTCTGGCTCTGTAAGGGCCAGTCTGGGAGTCTAAAAACCCCTCCCTCGCCACTAGTTCTACTATATGGTAACTGGCAAATGCATTACAAAAGTTATAAAACCAATATAAATATAATTTTAAGATCAGGGGAACACAAAACCCTCCCCAAACTGCGAATGTACAACTCTTGTCAATAAAAGTATGTAGGTCTCTGGCTCTGTCTGATCCACGAGGAAAATGAGCCTCTACCAGGTACTGTACACTCCTACTTTCCTTAGACGGAGCTGTTCCTTCAGTGGTTTGGGAAGCCTGTGGGGAAGTGGAGTTCTATTCATAGCATTCCCCACATGTGGATGGCTGGAAATAAGCAATTATCTGGCCATGGTGCAGGATCTCCAGGCCCCATCATCGCCATAGCATGCACAGCATCTCTGCCTGCACACAATTCCCTTCACTTGGCAGATGCTATAGGCAGAAGACGCTGAGTGCAAGCGAATTATTTCCACTACTTCCTGGTAATTTCAGTACTGCATTCATCCAAGGCTCTCAAAACTCTTAATCAACAGGAATATGCTAACCTGAGACTGGGTCATAAAGGGACAGCCTGGAGATCCAGAGAGATTGGTGACAGCTGCTGCCCTCTCTCTGGAGAGGATAAGTGTAGCTATCATCATGCCTGGTGACAGGAGGAGGGATGAGCAGGTCTTTTAAGGTCTTTTCCAATCTGGGAAGTCTATGAATATCGCTACCAGCTGAGAGCGATTCTCCATGCTTTATTCATCATGAAAATGACGCAAATCTAGAGAAGCAGCTTTCTCAGAGGTAGGTGGCCACTAAACCAGGCATCCAGACACTTAGCACTCTGCAAACACTTGCTGAGGAAAGTCCTTGAATTTTTAAAAAGAACATTTCAGGTAAAGATAGAAGAAACATGGCATATTTAGTTACGCATGGAAATAGAGGCTGACGTGTTTTAAGTCCAATAGCAGTGAGCTATCGTTGCCTAGAAAAGCTATTGTAGTTCTGTCTTGTATTAATGGAAGTAAAATGCCTTAGATGTAGAATGAAATCATTCCTGTCCAGTTTGTGGTAATCAAACCTTACCTGGGTAATACTACTGATATCTTGGAATATTTGCATATTCTGGAAATAGTAAATGATTTCAAAGACAAGTAAACAAGATAGGGGAATATCTTGGAATCTTGTAAATGTGAAAAAAAATTGAAAAGATGAGACACATGAAGCTGGAAAAACTAGCGGGGCTTCCTTGATTTGGGAGTAAGATAAAGTACAAAGTACAAAATGGAGTTCCCAGAGGTTAAGTACAAGTTCTAGTGAGCTAGAGGAACATGACTTTTGTTTCAGAAGTATGCAAGAAAAATCTTTTTCAGTTTCCAGAACTCAGCAAGGATAGTACAGTGGGTTTTGCCAATGCCTGATATCTGGAGGTCTTAGATTATGCTTATCAAGATGCTAGAATAGATGTTATTGCAATAGCATGTGGTCTTTTCTAGCTAAAACGTCTCTGTGGCACTGATAACTGGGTTGTGTATGTTATCTCTAAACACAAGATAATTGCAATCAAGATCTTATAAATATTGCCTTGTTTTAAAAAGTTTTCAAGTATATAGCAAAATAGCTACAGATTTGCAACCACAATCATGATGTTATAATAGAAACTTTCATACGAAGGCACTTGTTCAAACTGAGTTTACACACCACACAACTCACCTCTCTGATGTGTACAATTCAATGATCTTTGGTTCAGTTATAAATCTCTGAAGCTATCATAGAAATTAGTTCTATGATATTTAATATATTACATCCAAAACACCATGTCAATTTTCAATTACTTTGCTGAATGATATATCATATGAATATACAGAATAAGTATCCATATACAACTATTAGAAACAAGTGTGTCTACTTTTGTACCTTTACAAATGATATTAATAATGTACATTTGTGTATAATATTTGGTCATATTTTCACCTGCATATTGTTTATGTACAAGAGAGGAATTTCTTTATCCCATGATGGTATTGCAAGTTTTTGCTTGTGTGTTTTGCTTTTGCTTGAAGCTTTGTTTCTGGTTTTACTAGTAGGGTTCAAGCCCAGGACCTTAATCTTGCCAGGTAAGTTGTGCGACTGAGTTACACCCTCCAGATTCTGCGTTTATCCTTTTGAGGACGTACCATTGACATTTTACTGATGGTTACTTTACAGCATGTATGCCCATCTCTTTAGTAACATATTTTAAAGTATTTTGTAGTAAAAAGCTGAAGGAGTTTTCAGTTTCGATACTTTAGAACCTATTGTATGTACCTCTAGGATTAGATGGTCCCCCCCTTTACTTTTTGTTGTAAAATTTTCATGCAGTGGAATGTGACAGTCTTGAGGTATGTGCTGAGAATTGACAAGTGTGTTGTTCTACACAATCCACACACTTCTAAAGATAAAGAACATATCATCCCAGGTTGTCTCATAGTACCTATTTTTACTTAGTTTCTGGGTTCACCAAGTCCCCAGCTACACCTATTTTTTCTAAAGCTTTTTTCCTGATTATGAAATTTACCCTAAACAATCACCTGAAATTATCAATAAGATATCACAAAAAAGTAAGATTTTTTTTCCACTAAGTTTAGAGTTGTAAATTATCCTTGCTTCATCCTTTTTTAAAACACTACATAGTATTCCATTGTGTGTACTATATTGCTTTATGTGCTACTCATCTGATGGACATTGAGATCAGTTCAGTTGTACAGTAATTTCCCCATGATAATTTATGTGCTAGCCTTTGTGAGTGTATTTGTGTGTTTGCCTATGTGCTTCTCTGTCTTTGTGTGTGTACATGCCCTTGTGGATGTATTCAGAGATCAGAGGGGGTGTTGGGTGTTTTCTTCAAATAATTGGTTTCCCCCAACTCTCTCCCTCCCTACCTCCCTCTCTCTTCCTCTCTCTCTCTCTCTCTCTCTCTCTCTCTCTCTCTCTCTCTCTCTCTCTTACAAAACTTTGTGGGTGAGCACACATAAGCATGTCTGTGTGTGTATGTGTGGCTGCCTAGCAAGCCCCAGAAATCTTTCTAATCTTTCTGTGTCTCATCCAGTCCTTAACACTGGGACTATGGGAACACACAGCCATACTCAGGTTTCACATGAATGATGAAGATCTAGACACAGGTCCTTATCCATGCATAGCAGGCATTCTTATACATAAAGCCATCTCCTCATCTCTTCTAATTAATTTCATGACTGGGCATTTTTTGGTTCCTGTGTTAGGTATATAGGTGTCTTTCTTGGAATCTGTCAGAAATTGCTCTCATAACAGTTGTATCATTTTATACTCTATCAAATGAAAGAGATAGGTTTTTCTTCACTTTTGCAAATTTCTAATGACACTAAGCATTTTCTTCAAAGTGATCAGTGATTTGTACGTGAGGGGTAACTGTATGCAAAGACCTGAGGTTGATGATGTAAAATATCCTCATCAGTCACTCTTTATCTGAGTTTCATTTGCTTGTTTGTTGCGGCGAACTCCTCCCCTGGCAACGTGCGTGACCTCCAAAGATCCTGGGTTTCGGCACCAACTGCAGCGAACTCCTCGACCAGCGAGAAAGACGACCACGACACGAGGATTCTTCTCAGATCACGCTTTACTGGAGTGCACTTGGTTGAGAGATAACATGAAGCGAAGGGGGCCCGAGAGCACTAAGGCAGCTGCTTATATATGGAATTGGCACATGGGTTGCCCTGTGATTGGTTGCCACCATCAGCTGACACCAGACTGCATCGAGATAGGCCCAGGGACCCCCATTCACCACGCAAGCGGGAAGTGGGGGACAGGCAGCTCTCAGAGGCATACCAAATATGGAGTATAACCGGCAAGACAGGATGTGGTGCCATCTTGCAATGGCGGTCCTGTCTGGCTCCCTGCAGTTTGTTTTTGTGAGCTATTGTTTGAGACAGTGTCCCTCATTGAACCTGGGGCTTACATACTCAGTTAGACTGACTGGCTAGATGATTTGTAAGATTGCTCCATTACACAGTTCTGGGCTTGAAGTCACTGATAATTCTCATTACTTTTTACGTGGGTTCCGGGCATCCAAACTTAGGCACCCATGCTTGCGTGGCAGTCTCTTCAAAGACTCGGCTATCTCTTTAACACTGATATTTGTCTTACCATTTATTGAAATGTTTGCTTTTGGTTTTCCATAAAAAGAATAATTTTTATGCTTGGATAAAAGATAAGTAATAATTTATATGCTTTGATAAGGGTCCTTTACTGAACCAGAGTGTTTTGTTTAAGTGCCAGGGTGTTTTGTACCCAATGGGACCGAGTTACACAACTCTGTATTTTGATTGGCTGTGGTTTTCTATAAAGGCCTCTGTTTCAAGAAGTTTCCAAGAGGTGACAATTGACAGGAGTTTATTGAGCAGTGATGAAGGATAAAGACTATACTCATGTGAGAGTAAAAGGACATTATTTATAGATTGTTTCAAAAGATGGACAGAAAAATTATGAGTCAGATGATGAATTTTTCTGGGAGATTGTGTCTCCTAGTGATATTAGAAGCCATACTTATAAAATTTCACCAAAATGGCTGCCCAAATGTGAGCTGAACAAGGATGACACAGTGAGATCGCCGAACTAGACAGAGAAAATTCCATAAATCTTCCATCTTACACAAAAAACAATAAGTAACCAATAAATGCTAGGAATGGAAGAAGTGACCTTACCCAGGTAAGAGCACATGAATTGGTTGTACAATGTCAAAAGGTCACCCTATAGAATATATATATACATTTAGTATAGTGTGAATAGGCTATATTTATTAATGTAAATGCATACATATATACATACATATATTAGTATAGTAAAAACTAGTCAAACAGAGGGCACTAATCTGAAAAATATCAAGGAGAGGTGGCTGGAAGGTGTGAAAAAAGGAAAGGTAAAGTATAAATATTATAATTATAAACTCAAGGACAATAAGGAGTCATTTACTGAACAGTTTCTCATAGTCTATGTCACAATCGACAACAACTTTTGAGAAAATTAATTTGGAAAAAGTCTTATAATCATGCTTTTTATTCCACAGTTATGCTCTAATGACTGTTTCAGAAACTTGTTTACATTCAATCACAAAATAATTGTTTATAGTTGTTTTTAAGAAGTTTTACAATTTTTGCTTGCATGTTTTATTCAATGACCCATCTCAAATGCATTTCCTTAAAATATAGGATTTCTCTGGTACTTTTGCTAAAATTTAAGCAAATTACACTATAATTATTGTGCTATTTCTAGATTCCAAATTGTATCAATCTATTGGTCAATTCTATTCCTAATGTACAAGGGTCTTGATAATTTAATCCCATTCATTTTTCTCAGCAATTATTTTTGTTTCTAAGGGCAGAGTTCATGCACATATATTGATAAATGTTTTTGTATTTTACAAGTTGATGTAGTTGTAATACCAATTTCTTTCGATTCCATTTTCTGTCTTGTGCATAGTTGTATGCATAATACATTTTGTTTGTTTTTGTTTTTTGAGACAGGGTTTCTCTTTGACTTTGGAGCCTGTCCTGAAACTAGCTCTTATAGATCAGGCTGGTTTGAACTCACAGAGATCCATTTGCCTCCTGAGTGCTAGGATTAAATGGAAGTGCCACCACTGCCAGGCCACATATATACTTTCTATAAATAATGTTATGTGTATAGAAGCTGGTAGAGGCATAAGCATTCATCTCCATGAGTTTTCACAATATATAGCCATTTTAGTCATCTTGTTCTTGTAGACTAGTTTGAGATTTGCAGAAACATTTGGGAAGCTTGCAAGATTTCTCATATGCTCCTTAACTCCCACTCCACACACACACA
>NC_022016.1:1322483-1328988 GCF_000317375.1 Microtus ochrogaster
TAGAGCGACCTTTTAACACTGTTAGTGTTTAGATTGAAGAGGTGATCCTCAGGCTGCCTATACTGTACTGTGTATCTACCAAAGCTCAGGTTTTAGCCTATAGTGAGTTCCCATCTCTTCCCCCCTATATTCCTCTTTACCCAGCTATATCGCTCCTGTCTCTACCTCCCTAGTGCTGCGATTAAATGTGTATGACTCCCAAATACTGGATTAAGGTGTGAGCTACCACCACCTCAATCTGTTTCTTGATTTGTCTTGTGTAGCCCAGGGTAACGTTGAACTCACAGGGATCCATTGGCCTCTATCTCCCAAGTCCTGCGACTAAAGGTGTGTGCCACTACTCTTTGGCAATTAGTGGCTTAGCTTTGCATTCTGATCTACAAGAAAGCTTTATTTGTTAAAATACAAATAAATTATTGCTGCAGTGGTGTCTGTGTTAATGTTCACACTTGCTTTTTTACATTTTAAGAGTTTTTGTAAGTGTATATAAGGACACAACTCACTGCTACAATGCCATAGAGCACATTTTCATTTCCCTAAATTCTATACTTTCTGCACATCATTTATCTTACCTTTCAATGCTGTATTCACTGATCTTTTCATTTCAGAGTTTTGCAGTTTCCAGAATATCTACTAAAGGAAAACAGTCTGTAGCAATCTGAAATGCCTTCTTTCACTTAGTAATATGCATTTATGTTTCTTTCATGCCCTTTCATGGCTCAATAACTTGTTTTGTTTCAGCTCTGTGCAAGCTCCATTGGCCATGTGTATCAGAGTTTATTTACCTATTTACCTGCTAAAAAATGGCTTGGTTGCTCTGATGTTTTGAAACTATAAAATAAAATACTCTAAACATTCATCTGCTAAGTTAGTGTTGGCACAATTTTGAGCTATTTTAGGGCAATACCAAGTTCTGGTTCCTAGAGTGTTTGTTAAGTTTGCAAGAAATCATCAAATTCCTAAGATGACAATCATTTTACAGTCCCACTATCAATGAACAAGAATGCATTCTTTTCCACTTTCTCATTAGGATTTATACTAATGATGTAGATTTTTGCTTATTCTTATACACATGTAGTTGTTACAGCTGTTATTTTAGATAATGCAATCTATATGGTAACCTTGTCAAATTTGTTTGTTGTTTATTAATAGCTTCATAGTTTCCTTGTGATTTTTTTTGCATAGAACATAATGTCATCTTGTGAGACATGAATTAACTTATTCCTTTCTTATCACTGAGTCTCTTAGTTATCTTTGCATCTAGTTATGGTTTCCAGAGCAGTGTTGAAAAGAAGCAGTGGGAATGCCAACCCTTGCACTGGAGTTGTTAGCAGGGGAATTTACAAAATGGCACAATGATGATACAATATGCATATTTCTCAGATGATCTTATTAATTTGAAAATATCATGTTTGATTTACTAGTCTTCTGTCAATGATGTTAATGTCTATGCATATATGGGCAATACTTTTTTTTCTTTTTTGAAGATACAGTTCTGTTCCCCTCTTTTTAAAATTTTGTTTATTTATTTTACATACCAACCACTGTCTCCCCTTCCTCCTCTTCTCCTGTTCTCTTCCCCCACCTCCCTTATAACCCCCCAATCTACTTCTCCTCCATCTCCATTAAGAAGGGGTAAGGCTTCCCATGATAGTCAACAAAGCAAGGCATATTGAATTGTAATTGTGGCAGAACTAAAACTCTTCACCCTTACATCAAGGCTGGGCATGGTGTCCCACCATAGGGAATAGGTTCCTATGAGCCAGCTCATGTGTCAGGGCCAGATCCTGGTCCCACTGCTACAGGCCCCACAAACAAACCAAGCTATACCGTTGACACCTATATGCAGAATTCAGTCCCATGCTGGCTCTCTGGTAGCTGGCCCAGAGTATGTGAGCTCCCACAAGCTCAGGTCAGCTGTTTCTGTAGGTTCCCTTGTCATGATCTTGAATCCCTTTGTTGATATAACCCCTCCTCTCTCTCTTCAAATGGACTACTGGGGCTTGGCCCAGTGCTTGGCTGTGGATCTCTGCATCAGCTTTCATCAGTTACTGGTTGAAGGTTTGTGTTTCTGTGTTTCCTCTCTGTTTAAACAGACTGTTTAACATATGCACTGACTATGTATGTATCTGTGGTCAAAGGAACTTGGGTAGATCCCTAGCACAATTTGTGGCTCTTCTCTAATCTTCTTTCTGACCTTCCTAGGCCAGCAGTTGCCCCACAACAAACTTTGGTGTGTGTGTGTGTGTGTGTGTGTGTGTGTGTGTGTGTGTGTGTGTGTGTGTAGAAGTTGGGAGGAGACAGAACAGGGAAAATGCCTTTTGCATTCTGACTTCCTTTTGAAACTTCCCTCATTTTATTCACTTTCCAGAACTTTTCTTGTTTTTTAAATATTGAAATGGTACCATTTTTGTTTAGGACTTATCTAGGAGATTTTTTTTTTCAGGTTTGAGTGTCATAAGGATATTCTGAAACAGAAGAAACATGAGGACAGATCTGTCATGGTGTGTATTATATCATAATTCCATGCTAAATACAACTACAGAATTTATTCAATGAAATAGTAGATGAGGATAATATCAAAAAGAGTTTCAAAATCTTATTGAAAATGCAGTTCTGTATGAAGTGACATTTTTAGTTGATGTAGAGATGATGAATTATTCAGTAAATAGTATTTGCAAAAGCTTTCTATGGTGAAAAAAATTTTAAATTCTGGGATTGAAGAGCTGACTTTATTGGTAAGTGATCTTTCTGCTCTTGTAGAAGATGTAGGTTCAGTCCCCAGCATCCATGTGGCAGCTAAGGATCAATCAGCTGTAACTACAGTTCCAGGGGTATCTGGCATCCTCTCTTGTTTTCCACTGATACCAATTATGCATGTAGTATCTAGACATAGTTTCAGGCAAAACTGTTGTTCACATCTAAAAATTTTAAATCCAATATTATCTTTATATTCAAAATTAAGTATTACATCTCTAAAGGGAAAAATACAAGCACAGACTTAGTAATTGTATGAGAAAGTAGAATATAATTGGAAAAAAAAATAGAAATGTAGGAGATTCAATCTTATGTCTGACCCCATGCTCCTCTGGTGCTTAAAAACTTTCATCATACCCTTTTCCTCAATGTTCTCTGAGACTTAAGTTTAGGAGTTGTTTTACAGGTGTATCATTTAGGACTGGGCTCCACAACTCTGCATGTTGATCAGTTTGGTTTTCTGTAGTGAAAAACAATGTCTGAATTGTTTCAATGTTTATTCTTTAATTGTGAAGGATGGTGGTCACCAACATGGCTCACTAACCATATCTTGAGTAAGGACGACACAAATGACTTTCTAACATGGAAGAGCAAAAACTCAGAAGGCCTCAACCAAGGCAGAGAAATCCAGGAACCAAGGAATGCGAAGAGTAAGAGGAATAATCTTTCTGAAGGAAAGATACCCTGTTGGTTATTCGATACCAAATGATCTGCCCTGAAAAAAATATACATATAAGAAACATTATATGGCTAAACAGGCTGTACATAAAGAAATATATACCTATGTATGCAAACATATATGTATATGTGTATATATAATAACAATTAGGAAAAAGAGGACATGAATTGGAGGAACATGAGGTGGAGGTTTCCTGGGAAGCTTTAGAGGGAGGAAAGGCAAGCATAAGTGTGTGAGTTCAAATCTCTGTAAATCTAAACAGGGTAATGTATGTTTGCAACCCCAGTGCCCCTATGGTGAGATGAGAGACACACAGATAGGCCAGAGATGGGCCAGCCATCCTGGTGTGTATAGAAATGAAAACAACTATAGCTTCAAAAGTTGTTTATCTGGAAGTCAGAATATTGGTAGATACAGAGAAGGAAAAACTGTGACTTATTTTTATGTATCTGTATCTAAAGTAAATATGCATATGAATTTAAATAAGTATATGGATTAAGAAAAAATAATTGAGTGGTGTTGGTTGATGTTGAGGTAGATTGATTCTCAATTAAAAAAAACCTACCATACTAATTTCCAAAAATAGCTGTACAAGTTTTCACTCCCACCAGCAATGGATGACTGTTTCTCTTACTCCACAACCTGCCCAGCAAAAGCTGTCTTCAGTGTTTCTGATATGAGCCATTCTGGCAGGTGCAAAATGGTATCTCAGAGTTATTTTGATATGCATTTTCCTGATGGCTAAGGATATTGAACAATTTCTTAAGTATCTTTCTCCCATTTGAGACACCACTCTTGGGCATATACCCACAGGATTCACACTCACACCTTAAGGACATTTGCTCCACTATGTTCATAGCACCTTATATTTAATAGACAGAATCTGGAAACAACCTAGATGTTCCTCAACCGAAGAATGGATAAAGAAAATGTGGTATATTTACACAATAGAGTACTACTCAGAAGAAAAAAAATGACATCTTGAAATTTGCAGGAAAATGAATAGAACTAGAAAAAAACCCACACTGAGTGAGGTAACCCAGATCCTGAAAGACAAACATAGCATGTACTCACTCATAAATGGATATTATACATGAAGCAAATGATAACCAGTCTATAATCCCAAACCCCAGAGAAGCTGGATAGCAAAGAGAACCTTAAGAGAAACATACACAGATTGCCCTGGGAATAGATAAGAGCTCCTGAATAAATTGGGAGTGCAGACGGTAGAAGAGAAGGGGTGAGGGGAGTAAGGGAGTGGGCAGGAGGACATGAGGGAATGGGATGAAAAAAATAAAAAAGAAAAGGTAACTTTATATGTGTGTGTGTTTCTTCAAGTGTCTAAATACACCTAAAATCTAAATACAAAAACATTAAAAATGATATAAAAAATAAAAGGTTAAGAAGATGTACAGAGTGTTTACAAATTATTGTCGCACTGAAAACAGCTCATTTGATTAATTAGTCAAAGCTGTAAGCTAGGAAATTTGAAGATGCTAATTAATATATGAAAAATTATTCATCCTCCTTCACAATTAAGTAATGAAGATTGAAACACAATTAAGATACTATTTTTCATTAAGTTAAATAGGCTTTGATATTACACCAGGACATGCTGGGAAGATGATACCTGTTTAAAATGTATAAATTGACCTTAAGCAAATACAATAAGTATTCTTTTGCTTTGTCAACTCCTTCTCCTTGTTGACCAGGCAGAAGAATAGCTCATATCTCATCATGAAGAAGGAAAGAAAAAGAAAGAAAGAAAGAAAGAAAGAAAGAAAGAAAGAAAGAAAGGAAGGAAGGAAGGAAGGAAGGAAGGAAGAAAGAAAGAAGAACTCATTGATTTGTAACTCAACACACTCACAATGAGGTTAGTTTGAGTTTTCTATCCTTAGGAAATAACTGATCCCAAATTTACTGGCCTAAGAAGCACAAATTTGTTGTGGTTATTTAATTTAGAAAGCTGAATGTAGATGTTTCCAGAGATTTACTCCATTCTTGAAGCTCCAGGATACTATCTTTTCTTTTCTCTTGGTTCAGGACTGACTTCCCCATCTTCAGAGTCAAAAATATGCATTTTCCTGATTCTTTCCCTATTAATTTCTTGGAAAGGTTTTGCCACTCTTATTATGAAGCCTTCTTGTTGTGTAAGATGACATATTTACAGGATCTCAGAATGTAAATGTGGACCATAATTCTGCCTATCAAAAGTTACTTTCCTTCAGACTTGGTAGAGTTCTTACCAGGTATGAAATTGTCTGCAAAAATGTTTCTTGATTCAGGCTTTAAGAACAACAAAATATGACCCTTCAGTAGAGCTAACACCCTTAGTCTTTGTGAGGTCTAACAATTAAGTTTTGTATTAATTATTAATATTAAAAATACTTATATCTTATATCTTCTTTCTGTGTCTATTTACCTCCATTAATCATGATAACACTTACAACAATATCCACAATCCATAATTTAGAAAAGTAAAATCTTAAAAATGATGATACTGTGTGTTGATACAAATTTAGAGAAATTAAATTGTAAACTGTGTAAGACATATTTTGAAAGGCAGTATAGAAGTTGTTATTTATTTTTCACAAAAATGTTAACACTTCTCAACACTGATATTTCTTTGGTGTTGCTTCTTCAGAAAATATTTTCATCAGACAAAGGCAGGCACAGAGACATTCTGTTCAACACCAGGCTTGATAAGCACATCTGGAAAAATTCCAGTGATCATTAAGTTAGATGTTAAACACAGTCTTCCAGATCCACACTCAACTGTATTGATGTTTAAATAGATGAAATATACTTTCTAAGACTGCAATAAAAAGGTGATCAACGTACAGCAAACTAAAACAGCAAGTTACAGCATGAAATAATGTGAACATCAACAACTGGTTGTCCAATATTACATGGTAAGCCATGAAAACATACACTTGAGTAACAGGCTAAGCACATGTGTGTGTGTAAATGTGTGCATGTGACAAACATTAATGAAAAAGAGGCCATGAATTTGAAAGAGAACATGAAGTGGTATATTGGAGTTTGGAAGGAGGAAATTGAAGGAATAAA
>NC_022016.1:1329140-1329718 GCF_000317375.1 Microtus ochrogaster
ATAAAATAAGCCTGACAATTTTTTTCTTTGAATCTAGTGTTATTCATAAAATTTAACATAAGAATTCTCAATATAATTGTTCTTAATATAGAAAATTATATATATACATACACACACATATATGTGTGAGTGTATTTGAAAACTAGATATATTAAATTATACACACATACATACATACACACACACGCATCTTTTTTTTTAAATAGGACCTAAGTTCTGAAGGCCAAATTTGTATTTCAGTTCTACCAGTTATCAACTGGTCAGGTACATCATACTCTATGAAGATTTTCTATATTAAGTGGGAGTATCAGTGACTATGGTGACTTCTCCATGAGTCTGTTCAGTAGGCTGATCTACACCAATAATGTCCTTTATTACATGTTTCCAATTAGTTTGCACCACCAGGGAGAAGCTTGGTAACTTCTAGAATGTGTCCAAGCACCCACTTAGGAGCTCACACATGTTGTTGCTGGTCTACTAACTTACTTCACTGGTTTCAGGCAGTACTTGTGCCCATGCTCTATCTGCATCCTCTATTTCTGGACCCAGTGTGTATTTATCACTGTGACAAAAAAAAA
>NC_022016.1:1331013-1336163 GCF_000317375.1 Microtus ochrogaster
AAAGAAAGAAAATTCAATATTACACTTGTTAGTAGAGATCAACTTTACATCTATCTTCTCTTTCTGATGTCCGGCCCTTAGAGCTTCAGCATGCAGAGGCAATAAGTTTATATATTATATATCTTTGTGTCATATTTACCTAGATATCTTTTGCTATCCTGGAGCAATTCATCATGATGGGGATCAAGGAAGGATAGCGAGAGTCTGCAAAGTTATTAGAAAATAATATGTAGGCTTGTTGTGGGCTATTTAATTGCACAGTGACACTCCAAGACTGTTAATAAAACTAAACTTGAATCAGGGACAGAGCCAGCAACTAACTGACTGTAACTGGCTATAGGAAAGCCAAAAATTTGGATAGTGAAGATAGAAGGAAAGGAAAGGGTGGGAGTAGAGTCTGATGCTTGTTTTCGGTTTGGGGGCGAGTGAAGAGAAAATCTCTTGCTTGATCTCCAGCCAAACAGCAAGAACAGCTGGTTTTTTCTTGACTCCTCTGATCTAGAAGGCTTTCACCCCTATATCTGGTTTCTAAGTCTTTTTAGGTAAAGAGAATAATGAAGACTTAGTTTAAATCTACATATCACAGCAAGGGAAGAACCAGGGGTGTGGGATCAGAGGCACTTCAGGTCACAGCCTGAAAACCCAAAAAGGTGTTGACTGGGCTACTGTGGGGCCACAGATGATAATTAAAATATAAGTAGACTTATGTACAGCCATTAAGCTGACAGAAAGACATCATAGGCTGATCAAAGAAAGCAGTTATCTAGGGGTTTCCTGAGGTCACAGGGTTATTAAAAAGAAAAAAGAGAAATAAAGGAAGAGCATAGCTGCTGTTACTGTCCACATGTTTCATCATTATAAGATTGCTTTGACATTTGATAAAACTTGTGAAGCCTGTGACCATAGGAAAGTAAACTATTGAAGGAAAGAAGTAGGTAGGAGTGGGAGCAGAGCCTAAAGACATTGCCAGGGAGTGCTGAAGAAGGGAAATCAAAGGCAAATGGACAAGTACTGTAATGTGGTCATATTAGACTATCTTCTCTGTAGATTATTTTACGAGGACCTGTGAACACGGTTGAGGGAGTCTACCATTATACCAAGAGCCAGAGATGTACACAGGAGGAAGAAAAGTTAATGATCTGGATAAAAGATGAGATTCTAGTTTAGAAATCTTATTGACTAGTTCGAGACAGGAAGAAAGAAATTATACCAACCCGTGTGATGTGTGTGTTGTGTTCTTAGATGTTCTAGTCACCAGCCAATAGTGGGCTGATGCACTCATAATAAGTGGCAGTCACTTGAAACACACCGATTAAGGAATGAACATGTTTAGCCTTGGTACAAGATAGCTTTTAATATAATGTTTCCAATACAAATCACCAGCTCAGTCATTATATTATAAATTACTTATAATTTTGACAAATATTGTGGATACATTGCCCTTTACCATTAATGCCAGAATAATTATATTTTCCAATGTATCAGTAAAATGTGAAGGCATAAATGGTACAAATGCAATACTGTATCAGGTTCATAAACACATAAAGATAATAGAAATATATTTTTTACTTTACTGATTATAACTTCAATTCAGGTACATGACTATAATCAACAAAATAATCAACTAAAGTCATCAAAATAGGAGCATCAAGCAAAATGTAGAATCGCAAAGAACACTAGGGCAGAAGGGGAAGGAAAACCAGAGAGATAAGTTGCTCTTGAAGTTCCTTAGGGTTAATCAAGGACTTGTGTAAATTCCCAGCTGTCAATTACCCTTCAGGACAAGCTGATCCCAGAGACATGGGTGGGTTGCTGAGCAGACAAGTCTGTACAGGTTCTTCACACATGGGAACTGTCTGTCTCTGAAAGCAAGGGCCCAAGGGAAGGCGGTGATTGTCTGAGTGCAGGTTGGTGCAGCGAGGCTGGGAGCAGAGAGCAGTTAATTCTGCCAGATGATTTACAGCCATTAAAAGGCTCCCCATTTCTGCAAAATTTTTAATCTAATAGGCAAACAACTTGGGGTAAGAACTTACTAGTAACAGAACTGATGGGATAAATGAAGATTTAAGACTCTGAAGAAGGGAAAGCATGGTTCTGAGATGAAAATAGGACAAAAAAATTCTCTTTATCTCCTCCATAAATGAAAACTTTAGGAAATCACTGAGCAGCTATGACAAAAGGTTCTGAAGGTTTCAGGGAGGCAGAGTGATGTATAGTCATTATGATTTAAAGGGATCTAAGTGACTACAATGCCCAGCAACTTTTCATCAGAATGCTATGCAGTGAAAGAGAATTACATGGAGGGGAGATAATCTCACCAACATGGGTTAATTAAGAAAGAAAACTTCAGTGTGTAGGCTGTCACTAGTCTTTGTCTCATAGTTGACAGGAAACTCCTGAATATGCGGTATACAATCAGTAACTAGAAAAAATCCAAAGCACTTAGTGTGTCTTCCAAAAATACCTAAGGAAGTATCTGGGGAGTCTGTGGAACATCCTCTTGGAAGCCTGCTACCTTTCCTTTCAGTATAGTGCCTGGAATTTGGGTCTTACTGTCTTGTGTTTGACCCCCAGTCTGAACAGTTCCTATCTCCTCCCAAACCCTGGCTAGCCTCAGAAATCTCCACCCATTCCCAGTCTAATTTCTGCTAGCTGTACTCAGATTGAAGCCTTAATATCCAGGAGAAAAGCCTAGAGAAAGTTAGGTGATTCAGGTAAAACAGTGAGGCATGAAGTTAAAAGTAGACCACATAAGTTGACAAAAAGTAGGAGGAATGTGATGACAGAGATGATCCAGGCCACAGATTTGATTAACTTAATGTTAACTTTCCATCAAAAATTACAAACTGTATACAATATAAATACAGCATTAGAATTGGCAGCCATGACAGAGAAACAAAGTTAATAGACTGAAAATATAGACACAGAATTCCCAGACCAGGTTCCTTGAAAACACATGAGGATGCTAGAAAAAAAAGAACTTCTTTTATTGGCTCTTATGGGATCCCACTTTGATTCTTAATCTGATAGGGATTTCTTCTTGTTGCTAATTGTGGATGAATTGTAGCTACTACCTTGAAATATGTACTAGATTATTGCGAGAGACCTCTAAATATATGCAGAGTCATGTGCAAATTGATATCAATGATACGCCAAGTTCCAATCTCTATCTTCCCATTTCATTTAGTATATAATTTAGAATGATTAGTCTGACCTGTATAAATTCCAGTTTTATCTTTTATACTGAGAACATAATCATAGATGAATGATTTGGGGAAACCTTCCCTGCTTTCCCCACTCTCTCTCTCTCTCTGCTCTGTCGCTCTCTTTCCACATGCATATGTATGTGTGTTGCATCGTGTGTATGAGTAGCAAATATTTTCTTTTGGCCTATTTGTCAACACATGATCCAAAAGCCATCAAGACTGATGAGCATTAGCTGCTGTCTTCATGAGAAAGAACTTTACGATGCACCATATGTGAGAGCATTGAATGCTCCTTTGGATGCAGTTCTCCCTTCTAAATCAAGGGTTCACTTATTCCTAAAATATTTTCATCCCACCTGATCAGCCATTGAGTGAGCACTTGTCTTCTTCTTCTTCTTTGTATATTTTTTAAATAAAAAAATAGTCATAAGCAAACTTCCATTGGTTTCTTTTGCATGAAGGGCATCTGATGAACACTTATAATGTTCTAGATGTGGTAGACCATGTATGTTTTAAAGCACCTTAACTTTATACCTCATAGTAATCTTTGGACTTTCCAGAGGGCAGGGAACCCTGACTGCTCTTCAGACTGGAGAGGGAGGGGGAGAGGAGTGGGGGGGGGGGGAGGAGTGGGAGGCTGGGAGGAGGTGGAAATTTTTTTTCTTCTCAATAAAAAAAATGTGAAAAAAAAGGAAGAAAAACAGGGTTAAACCATTTTACATATAAACTTCATTTTAAGCTACAACATGCAGTTTGTTATGTAACAGTATGAGTATGTGGAAAATTTCTTGATTATAGCATTCCACAGGAGAAAATATATAGAGAGGGAAAAATCAAGACTCAGAACAATAACCATTTCTAAGAACTATTTGCCTGCTAAGAAGAGTCAAATTTAGAAAGAGGAAATTGAATGTGAACCAATAATAAGGGCTCTGCTAGGTAGCAATCCTAGCCATCTAAATGCAGGATGAAAGACATATGACTTGTAAGAAAAATGCACATCTGTGGTTGCACTACCAGTGAAGAGCAGAAGTGACAAAACTCAACAATGTTCTCTGACTGGAACAAAAATTGCTAATGTACTGCAAGTGTACCTACACTTGTATGATTTCTGGCTCGGTAGAAGAAACATAATGAACCCACTGTAGTTAACTAAGATACAACATGCTCTGTAACTTTGAGTATAATTTCAGTGTAGTCCTGATACCAGATAGGAAAAAGGTTAGAAAACAGACATACAGAGTGATGGAAAGGTTGATTCTGGCTCTTAGTATAGAGAAGGAAAATACGTTGAGAAAAATAGCCTTGCAGATATCTGGCAACATCCAAATATCTATAGCAAAATTCAATGACCATTAGAATAATAGAAATTATATGAGAACTGCACTAAGAAACAGATGAGTGAAAGATAAAGAAAAACTTCCTAAAACTTAAACTCACACTTCAAAGCAGCTGTAGTCTCACCTGCCCCTTTGATCCATCACACAGGGAAAACGCCAGAACATGCATGTGGAAACCTTAACAGAATGCCTTGGAAACGCATTGTCTAAATTCAAGTAGCTCAGCCCAGACATGCTCAAACTACAACCAGTATTTGTTGACGGAAGAGATAATAGCATTCTAAAATTGTAGTCTTGAGACATAAGTATGATTTATTTTTTTTAATTTAATTTTTTTTATTGAGAAAAGGAAAAAAAAGTTTCCCACTCCTCCCAGCCTCCCATTTCCCTCCCCCTCCTCCCACCCTTCTACCCCTTCCCCCACTCCTCTTCCCCTCCCTCTCCAATCCAAAGATCAATCAGGGTTCCCTGCCCTGTGGAAAGTCCAAGGTCCTCCCCCCTCTGTCCATGTCTAGGAAGGTGAACATCCAAACTGGCACAAAGCCAGAACATGAAGTAGGATCAAAACCCCATGCCATTGTCCTTGGCTTCTCATCAGCCCTCA
>NC_022016.1:1337599-1345450 GCF_000317375.1 Microtus ochrogaster
ATACTGAGTGAGGTAACCCAGACCCAAAAAGATGAACATGGGATGTACTCACTCATAATTGGTTTCTAGCCATAAATAAGGATCACGGAGTCTACAATTGTTGAACCTAAAGAAGCTAAATAAGTAAGATTTATTAAAAAATACAAAATGGGGAGGTATATTTTGAGAAGCTTTATCATAATTTTAAAATTGGAAAAGGAGTAGTGGATAAAGGAATTTGATTCTAAAATTGAGTCTATGAAATGTACCATAAATTATAAGTCAAAACCAAGAATATAATCACACAGAGCATCTTAGAATTTAGGTGGTAGAAGTGTGTCTTCGTTGATAGAGTGCTTGCAGAGCATGCAGGTATCCCTGTGTTAAACCTTCAGTATTTCAATTAATCCAGTGCTGGAATATACAATATAATAACACAAGAATGTAGAAGCAGAATTATGGAGTCAGGGTCTTCTTCATCTGCTTATGAGTTGGAAGCCAGTCTGGAATACTTGAGACCTTAACTCACATGGGAGAGGGACAGAGAAATAGAAGGAATATCTGAGTTTGCATAAACATTTTGACACATTATTTCTGCTCTAAGTTTCCTTCAAAGTAAGAAATGTTACTCTAACCATTCATTTGCAATATTTGAATCCATTACTTTTGAAATAGAGTAACTCAACGGCCTGGATGTAGAACTTGGTTTCAAAGGTCAAGTTCTTCATTCCAAGGCCCCAACTTTGTTTTCAATTGTATTTTTAATTATGCACTAATTCTGATCAGATGAAGGGAATTGTGTAGAAGGGTAGGGAACAATTTCTTTAAATGCAATATGTGGAAATGTAATTATTTCAAGTTTTGTCTTTAGTAATTGAAAGAAAAATAATTTTGAGCAGGAAGATCTAAGAAACCATAAAAAGAGAAAAGAAGGTACTGTATTCAAATAGCAGTTATTTGGGGCAGGCAATAAAGCTCCATGGCAGTATGAGTCCAAGTGTATTTGTTCTTTCCAACACAATGCAACTGGAAGGAAAGGAAGGGAAGAAGGAATGATGGCTCTTTTGGGAGCTAGGCATTACTGCCTTGATACAGTGAACAGGTAGTTTTGAAAATTATATGCTGTGTTGGCAGGTAATTTATTCTTTGTAAAATTATAGGACCTGAGCTGAAATTGAGACGAGGGGGGAAAAGAATGCCTAAAATGTTTAGGAAGGAGTTTTATATTCTTGCAGGTATATGAACAGTTTGATTAATGCCAAATGTTACCAGCAGGGAGCAGTGTCCATTATTTTCTTATGAGCTATAAAGACCTCAGGCAAGAGCTTTTTGGACATTAATGAGCACCACAGTATGATTTGTTCCCCTAGACCTTTATAGTTCTGTGATTACAATTTACTAGAACTATCCCCATTGTATTGTTTAGAAATGATTCCTATATCATTATTTATTGTAATTATATCTTGTCATGGTTCTATATGGTGTGGGTGTCCCCCAGAGAGCGATGTGCTAGAGGCTTGGTTCCAAAGTAGTGGTTTTGAGAAATACTGTGGACACTAGAGAGAAGACATCATGCATGGTGGTGCTTTCAAATGAATTAAGGCTAAGTGTATGGTTCTCAAAGCACATTCAGGCATTTTCTTATAAAAGACGGGACAGTATCATGATAGGGTTTGTTCTAAAAGAAGGGCTGGTCCCTTCTTCTTTCCCTCTGTCTTCTTTCATCAAGATTTAATTTGTTGCTCCAGTAAACATTTCTGCAATTATAATTATCATGAGGCACCATATCAAAAGAAAAGTGTCTATCAAACCCTATACCACACCATTTATAGCATGTCCTATATCTATAACTCAACAGTAGACTGAGGAAAGTTTGCATTTCACAAAGAAAAAAAGGATTTATTTTTTGGACTACCCTTTTAGAAGGGTCAGCTCAGCTCAGGGTTACTTAGTCCCTTGTAAATAGGAAAATCATCAAAGGTTTGGGAGTATTAGACAGACTTCCTTAAAATTAGCTTTTCTCAAGCACTTTTTGTGATAACAGGTACTCAGTGTGGCAGTTTATCTTTGTCTACCTGATGTACTTGAGTGAAATACTCTGACTTAGTGGGTTCATTGAACACATATGGTAATAAGGCCATCATTACAGCAGAATGCTGATTTGAAAAATGAATTATGAAAAATGAAGCCATACTTAAGGTAGAAGGAGATACTGAAGTCCAGAGAAGAGACTTGATTGCCTGAGTTAAGTCAAGAAAAGTTCTTTCGGTGTGCAGTTTCAGTGTACAGTTGTGATCCAACCCTCAAGCAGAGTAGCTACATATGTGAATAGTAAAGTCCAGCCTCATTGTAAATGTTCAGAGGACTACAGGGAGGTTTGAGGTGATGTACGGAGGCTTCATATGGGCTGGAGCATCACTTAATCCTTCCTATGACACACGGTGTGCTAGAGATAATCAGAATGGAAGAGTTAGTAGACCAAAAGGAAGACAGAAGTAGAGTGGAATAATGAGACATCTTAGAAATGGAATGCTTTCTGAAGGAAACAAGGCCTCTAAGAGCTTCATACATACAGGTGGGAAGATATGAGTCGAAGGGAAAATAGGGGGTGGGGCAAAATCTTGTTGAGGAGGATAGCAACCTTCCTTTCTCTCAGTCATAGCCCATTCCCCATGGTCTCACCACTCCCTTTAGTGGTTTAGACATTAAAAGTCATATGGTAGCTTTAAATAGACCTACAATCTGCTATGAATCACTGAATCTTCATGAACTCAACCTTTTTAGAATACAACCTTTAAGGAAAGTTTAAGCATTAGATAATCAAAAATAAGGAAATTTTTTTTCTAATGCCGTTTGCAAATGTCATTTGAGGAGTGAGGAGTCTAGCTGGGGAACTGTGAATTCTGTTTTATGTTCAGTGAGCTACTCTAAATTTTGAGAAAGCATGTACAACCTTCTGGAACTTTCCTTTAGTCTTCAGTAGGACCAAAGGAATCATAATTTCTAGATATATCTTTTCCTGAGTCTAAGTCTTTTCATTTGGGCAAAGATGTTCTAGAAATGATGATTCATGCAATTCCTTTATACTTTAAAAAAATACTTATTTTAAAAAAAGTGTTGAGGCTTAAGAAAACCATTCTTAGTTTCCCATGAAGTGATACAATTAGCTGTAATTCATATCTCATTGGGTATAAAGGAAATACAAGTGAGAACAGTTGTTCTTTATGTTTAGGGGCATGGAGATGAGCCTCTGTTGTGCATATATATGTGTGCAAGAAGTCTCATGAGTATGTGAATACATGCACAGTGTTTTTCTTTATTGGTCTTTATCTTATTGATTTGAGATAGTCTGTCACTGAACTGGAAACATTGTTTTTACTTCATCGTTTGGCTAGAGAGTTTCAGAGGTCTGCCTATCTTCATCTCCCAGTACTGGAGTTATGTGGGTTTTTGAACTCCGATCCCCTGTTTTGGTAGAAAACGTCCTATCTTCAGTCTCTTTCCAAAGGCCCCATCACACTCATCCCACAGCATATGTCCCCTACGCACAAAAACAGGTAAAATTAGTAATTTTCTCAACTTTTCAACTTATTGGCTTTATTCCTCAACTGGACTGACAAAGAACTGGAGGCAAATGGGTAAAAACCCAATAAGTCAGGTGTGGGAATTAGGAAAGGAAATAGCTGATAAAAACACATAACTATCACTATCCATCTTCAACTCCATCAAAGACCACAGAAATATGTAATATAACCTAAATAAACAGGAAGTGCATTGTTAGTAACTTCCAAAATTCTAGAAATGACAGAGACATCTCACTGCCTGGACAGTCACCCAAATTCTTTTGTAACATTGGGGCATCCATCTTCAGCCTATGGGCCCATAATATCCGGCAGACTTTTCAGTGAAGTAGGAAATATGAAGTTCTATTCTACCTTGTTCTGGCAGTTTTTCAGTTGCTTTCTTCTGTGTCCTACAGAATGTCTGGCAGTCTCTTTTGTCAAGCAAGAACCTGCAAGGACCACCCCATGTTTTGAAAAGTTTAGCAGTCACTTTTGTGTGGGTCCTTCATGTCCAGTTCATACAACCTACCATCAAACAGTCCAAGGAAGAGCATTTTCTTGCCCAAATGGCTAGCCTTGTCTCATTAAACACAAACTCTGTAACAAGTTACTTCAATGATCATCAACCTCTCCAAAGTAATTAGTGCTGTCAGAGACAGACATGTCTCACTATCAAGAAAAGTCTAACTTCTTTAAACCTTTTGAATGCCATATTCTGTAGGTTTTTGAAGAATTGAAGATTATATAACTAAAACATATCACTGTATATCTAGAAAAGCTAACATGACTAAAAGTTTATTACAGAAGGCTATTTATTAATTTTATTTCTTAATTATACATTGCATATTTAAATGAGTGGTAAAAATATAATACCTCAAACAAAAGCAGAAATATATGTAAAACAAAACAGACTTTAAATTTTATCAATAAACCAAAGTCCATATCAATGTAATGTATTCATATTATGTCATATCCCCTCCCTCTTTTTTAAGAAAGAGATTGACTGTGGCAATTAATCATTTATACCCAACCCCTTTTAAATGAAAGCAAACATTTATAAACAATCATTTTTGGAATTTTGGCATAGTTTCTTGGTGTTTTCTGTGTGAAATATTTTTAGAGTTCATAGATACTTAAACCGGACTCTCTGAACATGGCGGACAATGAGGGCTGATGAGAAGCCAAGGACAAAGGCACTGGGTTTTGATCCTACTTCATGTTCTGGCTTTGTGGGAGCCTAGCCAGTTTGGATGCTCACCTTCCTAGACCTGGATGGAGGGGGGAGGACCTTGGACTTTCCACAGGGCAGGGAACCCTGACTGCTCTTCGGACTGGAGAGGGAGGGAGAGAGGAGTGGGGGGAGGGGGAAAAGAGTGAGAGGAGGGGAATTGAAATGGGAGGCTGGGAGGAGGCAGAAATTTTTTTTCAATAAAAAAAATTAAAAGAAAGCATAATAATATATATAACCCAAATTCTTAGTGTATTTTTCATAATTTCAAGACCCAGTATGATTTTTATTATTCTGTTTTATCTTTATGGACCTCAGTTTATTATCCTTAAATTATTTTTTTGTCTATAACTCTGTCTATCTTTTATCCACTCTGACCTTAAGCTCATATACATTTATCAAACATACCAGGACCCATTTAAAGTCCTTCTTTTTTTTTTATCTAATCTGTTTTTACTGTGAATCTGTAATTCTTTTCTGATCAGGAGTGCTTTTGAAATGCTAAGCAGCATGGCTAGGACTAACACTGCATCTTTGCCTTTTGGTTCCACCCAGTCCAACATGCTTCACTGCCTCTGTGAGCCATATTCACTGCCACAGATCCAGGGGTGCAGTGGGTCTATGTCATCATTAAGCAACTAGTAACATGCTGTTCACAAAAGGCATTTAAATGTTTCATGGAAAGAACCTCAAAAAAGAGCCAGAGCCATCCATGCCACTAGTCTGAACTAGGAAACTGTCTCTTAATGCAAATATGGCTCTGCTTACCACCAGCAAACACAGCCTATCTGAAAAAAAATGTGGCTACCAAGAAGCTCCAATTGACTCCTGTTTTGTGGGACTAGAAACCCTTTTTCTTTTAGTTTTTCATGCTTTATGTTGGTGTACATTGCCCCACATTGGGCATCGTTTGTAGACAGAGACTGCAATTTTGTATCCCTGCCACACAGATGTAAATAATCACACAGAAACTATATTAATTGCAGCACTGTTCTCCCAATGGCTCAAGTATATTTTTAGCTAGCTCTTAAATCTTAAATTAATTCATTTTTATTAATGTATATACTGCCACAAGGTTTTACCAATGTGGAATTTTACCCCTTTGGTGGCTACATGGCATCTCCTTTGACTCCACCCATTCTCTCTCTCTATCTTTATTCATATTTCCCATCTGGCTTTACTCTGGTAAGTCACTGGCCAAAACAGTTTTTCATTAACAAATAAATGCCACACATATACAGAAGGACATCCCACACCATAACTTATAGTGGATCTCTTCCCCTTCCCTATCTCTACATACATTTGAATTTATTTGAAAGACTTACAGGTTTCAGTCTAGCTAGTCCAACAATTACTGACTGTGAACAGAAAGTACAAGAATCCTGTAATTGTTCAATCATCAAGTTGGATCTTGATTAGACTTCAGTACATGTTGGCATCCAAAAGAAGTTAGCTCCAGTGTCAATAAAGGAATGGATGCATTAGCAATGCAAAAACAGGCAGTAAAAGAGCAAAAACTTCATTCTTCTATGGCTTCATATAGCCTTTCAGGAGATGGTGTGGCCCAAGTTAAAGGCGTGTCTTTCCACCACAAGATCCAGAACAAAAATATGTGTCTTCCTATCTAAGAGGTCCAGATTGTAGTGGGTTTATCCCCTCCAAATCAAGAAAATCCCCTCCTCTGCCTCTCATGTTTTCACACTTTTCTGCCCTTAAGCTTACTAACATGTAGAAGAAATGGCGAAGGGACTAGGGAGGTAGGGAATTACTGTCTATGACTTTTCTATGAGGTTTTTTTTTTTTGGCAAAATATCATGCTACATAGTCTTAGTTTATATGTAGTGTTAAAATGCTGCGCAATACGAATTAGTTAAAAAGAAAATCATTAATTTGAGAGAGAGCCAAGAAGGATATATGGGACTGTTTGGAGCAATGAAAGGGAAGAAAGAAGTGTTGTAATTATATTATAATTTCAATTTTTTCATTTTCTTTTATTTCATGTTGGATTTCCATAAATATATAACTTATAGTGCATTCTGGAATTTATTTAAGGTACTTTGCTGATACAAGAGCCTAGCGAACTTGAGTTTTAATACTGCTTGCTTCTGAATCTAACTTGCTATGGGTATGTCATATTTTTTCCAGTGTTTATTGTTTCTCCTCTAAATTCCATTTTTATTTCATTGTTGTTATCAGATATACTAGAAGGTTATTAGGAATGTCTCCAAGCCCACTACAACTACATGCCTTCCAGGATTTGGGCACACACCTTGTTTCCCCTCTTACTGCTATTAAATTATTTATCTTATTTGCCTCTAGATTTTACCTCCAACTTTCCCCCTCATTGTCATTTCAACATCTTTACTTTGGCAATGTGAAAATCATCCTTGCTTCTCTGGGTCACACTTACTTCCTCTCTAAATAATCCCAGTTATTACAGAAACATAATAATTGGCTAAGTAAAATTTCTCTAGACACTAAGTCCATGGAGACCTTCTCATGTGCACCAAACAGTAGCTCTGTGCTTCCAGTTTCTAGACTAGAACCTTAGTCATGCTGATGACTCTTTGCTTGTTCTCATAGTCCACATTCACTGCTTCCCCAGATCCTGTTGATTATACTTTAAAATAAATCAAGGATGTGAATATTCTTCATGACTTCTGCTGTTTACATCATGTTTCCAGGATAACAGCTACAGTCTCCCTACTGATCTCTCCTGCTTTACTCAGTCTTATCCTTACCAGTTCCCCAAAGCAAGCTTTTTAAGAGCTATTTTTAAAAGAATATGAACTCTCTCACACAAACACATTCTCTTTCTCCTTTACCTTCCCTCGTACCCACTTCCTCTCTATTTTCTCTGTCCCTCACCCTCTCCATCTTGACCTTAAATTCCATCTTTATCTCTCTTCTTCTCCTTAAAGTCATCATTTGTTCATATTAATTAACAGTATACATAGAATCACTTGCTTTATTGATTAAATTTGTTATCTGTATTTTTATATGAGAATGACAATTTTGTCACATTTTTTAATTCTCAGAATAATTCTTACATGTAATCAAAACTCCAACATTATTGGAACC
>NC_022016.1:1345680-1355817 GCF_000317375.1 Microtus ochrogaster
AAAAAAATGAATAAAAAAAGGAATTAGGAAAGGATGGTAAGAAGGAAGACAAAAAGAAAAAAAGGAGAAAGTTTGAGTTGATTTATCTCTTTAGTAAATATTGACTTTTTCTTTTCTAGGAATATGGATATCATCAATATTTTGTAAGATTTTTAAGAGGAATAAAGGCAATGTCTAGTTGGTCACATTTTCATGCATCTCTGATTTTAACAGTAGGGGAAAGTATCTATATACTCTTCGTTATTATACTGAGATGCCTTTGGCAAGGTGCTTTACAACAAAAAGAGATTTGGTTTTGCTCTTGTTTCTGGAGATATTAATCAAAGTGTTCACTGTGTCTCATTTTGGTCTCATTGCAAGCAGAGCTCCATTTGGGGACAGAACATCATATGTCAAGATACAGAGTGAACACTGTAGTGAAATTCATGAATCCATGGCAAATAGTAAGAGTTAAATGAAGAGCATGCATACTGGTTAATGTATTATATATCATCTTGATAATACATACAGAGGACCTGGAATATTTGTTGTGTTACATGGTGCTCTGGAATTTGTATGTCTGTTCAGAAAGAACATAATTACTGAATATTTAAATAGATTTATGGTTGTTGGGTGGACAAATGGAAGTTGTGGGTGAAATTTTGCAAAGAATGGATCTTCAGACAAGTTATTTCACCTCGGCATAATTTTAGATTTTACTCTTGTGAAACAGAAATACTCTTAACTGATTTGCATAAGGATAAAAAAATTCATGTATTTCTGATGCATGAAAAAAAGAATCTCCCATGCCCTTCACTTTATGTGGAGATTATTAAGAGCAAGGTTTAGAATATTATATGATAGAACTTCAAAATCCTATTATAAAGCTAAAATATTTTACATAAAAGATTTTAAGAATTGTACACAGTCTTTATAGAGTACCATACATACCTGTTATAGATAGTTTTCTATTTTTTCTGGCAATAGCTCAGTTGCATATATACTGTGATTTCCCTTATATATGCCTATCTTCATCACTGCTGACTTCTATAGCAAAGCACTATAGACTGTATGTCGTATGGACAACATAAACAGATTTCTCATAACTCTAAAGACTTTGAAGCCTGAAGTTATAGTGCCTGAATAGCAATTTTGTTGAAATCCATCTACCAAGCTACAGCTAGGTATCTTCTTGTGGTATTATATAGCAAAAATTTGTATAACTACACTCTGGAGCCCATTTGATACAGATATTGTATTAGTTACTTGTCTCATAGACTAATTTTGATTGTTACAAACACCTAACCAAAGGAAAAAATGGTTTATTTTGCTCTTGAGAAGGCATTGTTGTAGAAGGAGCATGAAGCATCTATCTACACAATGCTGAAACAGGAAGCAGATAATGTATGCTCAGGTTCAGCTTACTTTGTCCTTTTTATCTACTCTGAGACTTTGGCTCATTCTTGAAAAGGTCCAACTTTCAGTGTTGGTCTTCCCACTTCAGTGAACCTAATCTAGAGATGGTCAGTGGTTTGTTTCTATTGTGATTCTAAATCCAATTAAACTGACAATCAAGTTGTGTAGGCATAAGTCATGTTCATGAGCACAAAGCCCTTAAAAGCTAATCATTTTTCAAGTCTTCCATTTCTACCTTGAGGGAGTCTTATCATTTTGATTTTGGGGAAACTCAAACATTTGGTCTACACAGTATCAAATTTTGTGATGTTTATCCTTACATTTAATTTTAGCAAAATTTCATAAATACATCATTTTTATGATGCTTATCCACAGTTTAAAGATACAGAAAATAACAACTAAAAATTTCTCAACTTCACTCAAAAATGCATGGCAGAACTGGAAAGTCAAGTCTGGTGATGCCTCAGTGTCAATAAGTTTCTCAAACTCAGTGCTAATGGCCTATGAACCTCATGAATGCCTGCTGCAGGGAGCTGCCATGTCTACTGCAGAATGGTGAGCAACATCTTTGCCTGAAAGGTGTCAACGACCGAAGCTCCAGTCACAATAACTAAAATTATCACTAAAATATCTTCCCAAGGGAGAAGACTTAAATTACCCCTGATTGGGAACTTCTACCCTAAGCCGTGCTAATAGTTACATCTCAGTGTTGTCTCTGGCCCAAGGATGCTGACTTTCAGAACCAATACAGAATATGTATGGATACTAAAGAGATTAATTACTAGGTCTAAGTCAGACCCAGAGCAGGGTGTAGCCTGGTATCACCATCCCAGCTAGCTTCTGGAAACGCGAACTAATCATAATTTATCCTTTCCTTTCTGCAAATGTTGCCTACTCATCATTTTGAACTCAGCATCAACACCCTTTTAGAGGTTTTCAGTCAAGGAGAAAGTCAGCTACATAGCACATGAAAAGATAGCGTGAGACCAGTCTAAAGAGGAAACTCTAAGCTGGAATGCCTTTGCCACTGGTGGTAGGGAGCTAAATATTTCATCTTATTAAAATAAACATAGATCATCTCATCATGAAATATACATAAAATGTTTAAACATGTTGATTATTATGCCAATATTGATTCATATTGGATGAGGTATTAAGGGGAAAATTAGCTAATGTATTTAATATCTTCTCCACAGTTGACTAGTATCAGAATTCATCATATCTAACCACCAATAATCATAAAAGTGGCAGGAAATATTTATGATGAGGGATGAGTGAGTACCAGGCAGGAACCGACAAGGATAGAGAAAATATGAGGGTCCAAGGGAGGGAGCCATTCGGTTGTCTCAGCCCGTCCTCCGATGTCAGATATAAATCATCGTACTAAGTCACATCATCAAAGTTTGATGAACCTTTCATACTGGGACAGTTATTGAATATCATTTGGACCTAACTTCCTTCTTATAAATGAAATAGGATGATAAATGGTTTATAAATGCAGAAAGAAAGTTAAAAAAGGTATTTTAAATCCCAGGTTTGAATTTCATCTCTTTGTTATTTACAGTAGCAGGCTCTAGTTACTTGTCTACTAAACAGGATGATGGTGTTCATGTTTTATCCTCATTAAATGATTTAGTTTTATTTCACTAAATATTCTTCAATTTCATTAAACAGAAAAAGGTTTTCCCTATCCTTCCTCTTAGGTCCTTAAAGTATGCTTATTTAGTCATATAAAACCCAACTCTGGGGACCAGAGAGATGACTCTTTTGTGGTTAAGAGCAGTAGACGCTCTTCCAGGGGACCTGATTTTGGTTTCAAACAGCTCTCCAGGAACTCAAACATCCTCTTGTCTTCTGGACTCCATGGGTACTTTCACATGTGTTATACATACAATGACACACATACAAATAAAACTAAAAATATGGCTTACAAATTATCCTGGTATTAAAATTTCTGGGGTAGAGTTCTAGATTTGGATCAGCTTTCCTTCCTCTGTGACACATTTCCCCATCTCTAATATGATTTATCTGCTCAGTAGATCACCTGGGACTAGAAGCTGGTGTGGTCATGTGAAGTATAGGAACATAGCACATAGGAACTGTGTCTTAACCAGTATTGTATTGTTATAAAGAAATGTCATAACCATGGCATCTCTTATTTAAAGAAACATTTAATTGGGGATCACAGTTTCAGAGCTTCAGCCATCAGAGTGGGAGACATGGTGGGAGGAAGGCAAACAGTGCTGGAGAAGTAACTGAGAGTTCTGTATCTAGATCCACATGCAGCAGCAAGAGAGACATCCCTGGGCTTGGCATGGGTTTCTGAAACTTCAAAGCCCACTCCCAGTAACGCACTTTCTCCAATAAGGCCACCCCTCCTAATTTCTCTAAGTAGCCCCACTCTGTAATGACCAAACATTCCAAAATGTGAATGGAAGGGTGCTGTTCCGATTAGAACCATCACATGATTCTTGATATCTAATGGAGGTCCTTACCCTTTGGGAATTATCCAAAAAGCTGACCAGCTGGCAAATATTCAATAGAACATAAGCAATGTTTGTTTCTGTAATCCACAGACTTGAAAGTAACTGCTAATAACTTTCAATATAATCTTCTCTGGATGACCACAGAGTCATTCTAGGTAGTTTCTAGTCTATTCTTGGACAATGATAAACTTCCTTATCTACAATAAAGTAAGTCAAAACTTCATGTCCACCATTTTATTTTAAAATAAGTAAATAAGTTGAAATTTAAAAAGTAGACAAATGATGTTCCTAACATATTTATGAAAAGTATCATGTTTTCTCAGCGTTACTGATGATAGACTTCCTTACAGTAGCCATATGCATGATTCTTCTGCTTTCCCAATAAGCTCGTTTTATATCAACCATAAATCTTATAATTGGAAATATCTTACAAAGAAGAAACCATTGGTTGATTGTACATCCATCACAAATGAATAAACTCTCCAAAGAAACAGTAATGAATACTGTGATTTAGTTATTCTGGGGTCAATTGTTATTAGTAACTGAAAACCAAACAAAACAAACAACAACAAAACATCAATGAGTCTTGTATTTTTCCTTCTTCGGGATGTTTTGTGCTCTAGTTTTTTTTTTCTGTTACTGTGATAAACAATATGATCATAAATAACATGGGAGGAAAGAATTTATTTGAATTCATGTCCTGTTCATAGATCCCCAATAAAGGAAGTCAAGCCAGACACTCAAACAATCGCAGAGGACAGGAAGCATTAATGAAATATTCTTACTGGCTTTTTCCTCATTGCTTATTCACTACCTTCTTTTCCCGTACACCCGGAACCACATGGTAACATCATCCACAGTGCACTGAACATTCCCATGCCAATTATCAATCAATATCTCAGAGGCATGTCCTTAGGCTAGTTTAAAAGAAGCAATTGTTCAGTGAGGTTTCCTACTTTAACTCTTCTGAGCTATAAACTGTGTAACACATTATGTGTGAGGAGATTCCTCTTCTTAGAGATGACGAAAAGTGGTAGTCATGGACTGTTTTTTCTTTATTTTTTTATTTTTTTTTCGAGTCAGGGTTTCTCTGTGGTTTTGGAGCCTGTCCTGGAACTAGCTCTTGTAGACCAGGCTGGTCTCGAACTCACAGAGATCCGCCTGCCTCTGCCTCCCGAGTGCTGGGATTAAAGGAGTGCGCCACCACCGCCCGGCAATGGACTGTTTTTTCAAGCATATCTCCCTTAGATGCATTTTGACACTTGAAAAGTGTTGATGAGAAATAATTTGCCAGTTATGTACTAGGACCCATCAAACGCTAAGGGTAAAAACTTCTCTAGCAACAGTTTTTTTCCCCAGCAAACAGATGTTACACAGCTGCATTGAAAATTTCATTCCAAACTCAAAAGAGAAAGAAGGAGAGAATTGTTGAAGCCATGAAGGCATATGACACAGTAAACAGTGCATTTAATTCCATCTTAATGTGAGAGATAGCATGCATTAGATAAATATAATCTGATCGTTAAAAACAAATTTATGGAAGTTTAGCAACTTTGTCAGGGATGTGTGACTAATAATACAGAATTGTGAGGCCTCCAAAACATATTTCTCTTAATCGGCTAGAGTTTAGTTTGGATTATTGACTGTTAAATCAAAATAAAACTTTACACTTGAGACTTTGCATTTCATTTGTGAGGGATTTGACTTCATTCAGATATGCATATTAGATGCCCAGTTTGCCCATAAAAAGTCCCACACTAACTGAAGCATAGAATTTCTGTGACAGAAAAGTTCCTAGAACTCCATTTTTTCCCAGCTATTTTTTGGTGCAAGTAGTATCATCTGGTTTTAATTGCAGCTATATTTTTTGAATAAGTGTACTATTAGTATATTGGGAGACACTTGGAAAAGCATTAGACAAAACATGCCATCTCTAGTCCCTTCATTTTATCATTCACATCCATTTTATTCTCAGCACACCTCTGTTTTGCACATAGCAATAATTGTGGTTCGTTGGAAAGCCATTTTTAACCTTCTAATATTACTAGAGTTTTCATGACTTAGCTACTTAGTAATGTAATACTGTGGTAAAAAGTGGTGTGTTGTAAGGTACTGAACTATTTCCCTTGTTGAGATATTTAAGACTGAGACTTTCAGAGCCAGACAGTTGACATTATCCATTCACTATCAGTATGACCCTGACATTGCTGGGTCTCATATGCCTCACTGGTTGGCATACTAGAGATGATTTTATTGTTCCAATAAATAGGACTTGTAAAAGATCAATCAAATAATGAGAATTCAGTATGTGAAACAGACACAGGATGAGCAGTCCGTGTTAAAGATAAATATAAATATTATTACATATTTCAGCAGACTGAAGAACCAAGTCTTTCAAAGAATTTCCAGCCAGTTTTATAAAATCACAAATAAATTAACATTTTTGCATGTTACCAAAGTCAAATAATCTCTTTAGGTTTTTTCATTTAGAGACTAAGTACTAATACTGTCCTATTGTTCATACAGAAAGTACTACAATTAAATATTCAAGGTCACATAGAAGAAGGTAAAAAAAAACAGGCTTCAAAGCCAGGCAAGATCTATTGTCCATATTATTACTGTGGCCTCCATACACCTGATTATCTTAGCCATGATTTTGGAAGAAATAAAGTACAATATCATGAAACACTCCAGGTTTCACATAAGTCTGTGAAAGTCTATCATTTGGTGTTATAGTTATAGAATGAGGCTCTAAGAAGAATGTTAGAAACTTAGTCAAGGAAAGTATTCAGTGGTTTATAGCTAGGATATTGTTTTCCAAAAATCAAGCACAAGGAGCAGCAGTGTTTTTTTAAAAAAGAGCACAAACTATGCTGAATGACTTAGCAATGATCTCATGAAAGGAAAAGCTGAGACAATATTGCATAAATTTGAGTTAACATAAACCTACATATACTTCATATATCCATATTAATAATATATAGACTACATTTGCATAAATATACATATATAACAATATGTGTTTTCATTTTCTTATACTTTAGTTAATGGGGAGGGTAATGACATGTCAATAGCCAAGTCAGTATTTTTGCTATTGTATGAGAATCATGACATGAACTTATTTGAACCAAATTATAAAGTTTTCTACATGCTTGGATTTTATATTATATATTGCCTAAGTGAGGTCCACCTTTAAATGAAATATAGTTACACAGTGTAATGTGGATGTATACATATAGAGGCAGACAGCGAGGGAGGGTAAAAGAAACAATGCTTCCTTTTTCATGTGCATGCATGATTTGTTAGTTATAGGTATGAAGGATAATAAAGATTTTTACCAACTTGAGTTAGATTTGCACTTGTGCTACTGGGGTTCAGTGCTTATTCTCTAGGACTTGTATGAAGTCTGAATTAGATTATTTCTATAAGGAACATGGTCCAAAACCAACATAAATCATAATTTTAATATATGTATGTCCTGCCCAAATTCTGGCCCTGTTCTTCCTGTCTCCTGTCACACAGCCCATCTGTGGTCTCATATCAAGGGCCTTGCCTGATGAAAGTACTGGGGAAATATGTCTTTTCAAATGCTGACATGATTCTAATTACCATCAACTGACACCCTGGGAGAAAAAGAAATGAATCTCTTAGTCTGGGCTTTTAAATCTAGAGAGAAGTGATTAGAGTTATAGTCTTGTCTTGAGCATCTCTGAACTCCCAGGTATTACATAAACCGGGACTGTAGCACAGCCACAGATAAAAACTTCCTCTGGATGAATCTGCCTGGGAGATCACCTGCAGGCCTTTACTTCTGACATGTTTTTGTTTATTAGGCTTGTCTGGAGACAAGTACAAAGTTCTGTGTGGAAGAAAGATATTACACTTCAAGAATTTGCTTAGCAACTTCCTTACTCAGTGATAATCAAGAGGATAAATGAGTTGAATTGATTCTTTGAATGCTCAGATCCTCAGTTCTCTCCTAATAGGAACCGTGTCCTTAAAAAAACTGCTCAAGGGTTCATTATCCTCAGTGTGTCCTTGCACCTTTCAGATAGAAAGGACAAACCACAGGAGTGCTTTGGATTTTTATTCTAACTGTCTGGGACTGCAATAATGATGAGGAGATATACTAGTATCAGGCTGTATCCCTCTATGGATGGGAGAATAATTGAAGTTCTTGAACAAGTGAGAAGTCTTAATGACAAACACTACTGATAGATATAAGGGCTTAGAAGTCTTCTCTTTGGATTTCTATGTTCTATGTTGTTTTTCAAAAGAATAAAGAACAAGGGGAAGCTGGGTAGTAGCACAAACAGAGTTTATTAAAGAATAACACACTCTGGAATTAAGTCCAGAGTTAGGAGGAAGACTAGTAATGCAATTGTATTATCATCAAAAGGCTTTGACACTTTATAGGTCATGTGCACACCACAGATTTTTTTCATCAATGCTCTATTATTTACGCGTGATCTTTGGGGTGGGGCCAGTCTTCCTTTCCATCAACTGATTTCTTTATATCATAAATTTCACCCCACTTTATATATATTCTTGAAGAACAAAGACCACTGTATCAGTTACTTTTCTTATTGTTGTGGCCAATTATCTGACTTAAGGAGAGGAACTTAAAAGAGGAAGATATGGTATCAGGTATCCTGCCCATTTCTGGGAAATACAAGAAGCAGAGCAAAGAAAAGACGACACCTTATTCATCCTTCCCATTTTTTATTTTATTGAAACCAGGACACCAGGTCACAATACGGTACCACACAAAGTCCAGTAAGGTCTTCCCTCCTAAGTTAATGCTCTCTGAAAGTGTCCTCATAATTACCCAGAAGTTTGTGTCTTCTAAGTGATTCTGAAAGCTGTAAATATGACAATGAAGACCATTAAAAAATCTCACCACCACTGAGTCTAAGATATAACCTGATAAAAACATTTTAACTTTAACCTAGCAACAGCAGCACACTGTGAGTGAAATATGGGACCTAGCCAGTATCATTCTTCCGATTTAGGAGTGAGTGTAGGTTGATGAAGTTGAGACCCAAGGAAAGTCTCTGAGAACAATGGTTTTTATATAAACCCGTGGGATTTGATTCATAGCTCCCTTACTTTTTATCTATGCACTTCCAGTGCATTGTTTCGCTTCTTTGATCATCTTTTTCTTACCTGTTACATTGTACTGAAAAACGTACCTACCCTTTAAGTTTAACAAGATCAGATTTTACACATATTAGCACTTGCATCTAAAGGAACTCTCAACTGCACTTACTAGATGGAGACTGAAAACAGTTTTAAGTCCCTCATCTGCACTATTCCCTTTACCCAGACAACTCACTGAGTGTAGCTGTCTTCAGACCCATTTTATAGATTGAAAAGTAAAGGATTATGCAAGACATGTTCCATCATTCTTGACATCATCCTCAAGCACTGATTCTAAATCTCTAAATCTGATTCAATGGGAACTTATATTTCCACCTTTTAAAGAATAACAGTAAACATTCATTGGTGTATCATATCCTTTAAATATGCTTATTTATTTAACTGTCAAAATAACTTTTTGAAGTCGTTTATGGTTCTTTCTTGCTTTTAATATCAATACAGAGGCTTATACAAAACCTGGTGAGGGTTTCTTCATCATCTACATTTTATTTAATAAATTTTAAAATTGTTTAGTAGAATACTAAATTTATTGTTTCTTTTTATAAAAATTAATACAATTTATTCCAGAATAACTCATCATTAATTCTTTCAATTCCTCAGTGAAGAGGCCAAGAACAACAGATTGAATCAGGAAACAAAATCCATAATTTTCCTAAATTTACAACCAACAACATATACAATTTTATGGGAAAATATTGATAAATATATTCCAAACAAATGGAACTAAGAAACAATCAGTGTATTTTTCTAATGTCTGGGTAAATGAACTTCAAACAAAATGTAATCACGAGAGATAAGTGAGACACCTTATAGCCATTACAAGAAAAATACATCAGACTATTTTAATCCCAACATATTTTACAAGCATAAGTTACCCAATTTTTTAAAAAAGAAACATTATTAAGTTTAAAACTACACATTGACCACAACATAAATATAGTAAGTGTTGGCCGGGCGATGGTGGCGCACGCCTTTAATCCCAGCACTCGGGAGGCAGAGGTAGGCGGATCTCTATGAGTTCGAGACCAGCCTGGTCTACAGAGCTAGTTCCAGGACAGGCTCCAAAGCCACAGAGAAACCCTGTCTCGAAAAACAA
>NC_022016.1:1355917-1361950 GCF_000317375.1 Microtus ochrogaster
TATATATAGTAAGTGTTTTTCTTTACTTTTTTGCTTTATATTTATTTTTAAATTGAAAATACATTCTAATCCAGAAACGCACAAAGAAATAATTGGATGAAGTTTCTTCTTTATAAAGCCTTTTGTGGCAAGCTCAGTTGGTAAATTCTGCCCTGGAAAGCCCATGCTTGGACACTATATACATTTGTCCATATCCCAAAGATGGAAAAGTGCTGTAGGCAGCAAACTGAAGTTTGTTTGATACAATGTTTTTCAAATTAATTTGGCCAGAAATACTTGTTACCCCTTCCGTGCTGCCTATACATCTACACATCTGTCAACATTCTTCAAAACCTTTAGGCAAATTTCATCCTAATTACACTTAAACTACATGCATTATAGGTCACATCTATGTCCACTGTTATTCTTCTCCTACTGAATACGTGAATCTGTGATCTTCAGTCCATGATCTTCTTGAAAAGAGTACATAACAATATATATTTAGAGAATATTCCAAATAATTAATTGAGATAATTGAGGACAAAGATGATTATACTGAGAGATAAGAAAGCAATGGAAAAGAGTAAGGACAGCTGCAATATATAAGAATTTAAACTGGACTGTAGAGAATGGAGCATGTAACCTGATCTGCAGAAGCACAGTGATTATACCCTCCTGGTAACAAATAAGCATATATTTTCAGTGATGGGGAATTTTTATTCCTAGGATTGAATCACTGAATGCTCACAATCAGAACTGTTTTCCTGGCAAGCATTTCAATAATGTGATCTGCTCATCATTATTATTAGTATTATTCTTATTGTTTTTAAACCCAGGAAACACAAACATCATAGAGCAAATGTTCATTTTATTGCATCCACACTATTTTCAGTACCACTTCAAGCTTCAGGGCTCCAGACGGTGTCTCATAGGTTCTTGTTACTTGCTTTTCGCTGTCTTGATAAACTGCTGAGCTTTCTATAACAAACACTGACCCTCATCAGCTTCTTCTTTCTTTTCTGTTAAATAGCTTCATTCCTAATTCATATTGTCTCTGAGTTGTTACCTCCTTAGAATCAGCAATTGCTTGATAGACACTATGTTCTTTATAGACATTGTATTTTCTCTTTGAAAACTCTGAAATAAACGACTACTTTGGATTGACCTCACCTGAAGAGTGGGACTAAGTGAAGCAAATCCTACGAGGTATGGTTGGGTTCTTATTCTAGGGCCTTGGGGAGAAAGGGCTGATTAAGGGGTGGAAATGTGCTACACTGAGCAGGGATCTCCATATGAGTTAAATGACCTTCTTTGTTCCTAGAAGCACCTTATATCATTTTTTAAAATTTTCTTTTAATTACCCACAGTACCTTATATCTTTTTTTAAAATTCCTTTTAATTACTCACTGTGCAGTTTCTTTTCTAATGGTTCCATAATAGCTTCTTCTTTGATGCATTTTATATAACTTCCCAACTTTAACATTAACACTGGAATCAGATTCAGTCACAGACATTCTAAGATAATTATGAAAACTGTGGCCCCCCTATATTATAGATACCAAAAAGTCAAAGTGTTTGACATTCTTATGTTGCAGGAATGAGCTCCTTGTTGGTTTCCAGCCACCTGGCTGGCTTAGACCTGAAATAACCACACAGAAACTGGATTAATTAAAACACTGCTTGTCCCATTAGCTCTAACTTCTTATTGGCTAACTCTTACATCTTAATTTAACCCATTTCTATTAATATATCAGAAATATATATATCACTATGAGGTCATGTCCTACCAGAAAAGTTTCAGCAAGTCTATCTCCAGGGGTGACTCATCAATCTGACTCTGCCCTTCTTTTCCCATCATTCAATCTAGCTTTTCCAGGCTCGTTCTATTCTGCCCTTGCTATAGGTTCAAAGCAGTTCTTTATTCATTGACCAATAAAAATAACACATAGACCGAAGGACCTTCTACACCATTTTCCCTATTTTGTTTAAGGAAAAAGGAAGGCTTTAACTTTAACAGAGTAAAATTACATATAACAAAACAGGTATCAAACAAGAAATAAAGTTATAATATTTATATTTATTTTAACTTTTATCATAACTAAGGAAAACTATATCTTCAACTCCATCAAAGACTTCAGAAGGATATAATATTTCCTAAGTAAACATGAAGTGCATTGTAAGCAACTTCTAAAACTCTAGAATTGACAGAGACATCTTACTGCTTGGACAGTCAACCAAAGTTCTTGCGTACTGTTGGGGCATCCATATTTAGCATACACTCCTATAGTATCCAGCAGACTTTCCCACAAAGCAGGAAATTTCAAAGACAGTTCTACCTATATTGGCCGTTTATCAGTCACATTGTGTGTGTGTGTGTCCTGCAGAATGTCTAGCAGACACTTTTATGAAGCAGAAACCCCGAAGGATCATCTCACCTTTAGGCAAGTTCAGCAGTCATTGATCTGTGGGTCCTGAATGTCCATTTTATGCATCAGTCCAGGCAAGAACAGTTTCTTGGCCAATGGCTTACCAACTCTATAAGGAGCCTCTTCGATGTCCATCTTCCTCTTGAAGTAATTGGAGCTACCAGGAGCAGATGTGTCTCACTGTCATGAAAATTCTAAGTTCTTAAACATTTTAAATGCTATATTCTGTAGTCTTTGAAAGTTTTGAAGAATGCTTATTTACCTGAAATATATCACTGTACATTTGTAAAATCTAACTAACATGACTACAAGCTTGACTATTATAGATGATTATCTATAATCTGTATTTCTTAATTATGCATTACATTGTTAAATGAACTGCACAATTACAATATCTTAATCAAGAGCAGAAATACACGTATAAAATTTGTCTTAAATTTGTATCAATAAACCAAGATCCATACCAATGCAAATCTCCAATGCATATCCCCCTTCAAATGGAAACAAACATTTACAAATAATACTGGGAATATGGGCATAGTTCTGTCCAAACTCCTTCCTATTGTTTGTTAGGCAAAGTAATTTTTTGAAGGGTGTTCAAGGCAACACCTTTTCAGGGTGGTTCTTGGTGCATTAAACCACGCTAGTCTGGGAGGATTCCACAGGTTCTCATCTTCTGTGGAAACAAAAGAAGAACCTCTTTTCCAAAGCAACATATCCTTAGATCCATATTTTGAAATCAAGATACCTTTAAGATACATATGTTGGTTTAGCTTAGCAAACCCATACAATGAAATGTCTTTTTGTACTTAGCTCCTTCACAGTCAAAAAAGTCAAAGAAAACACAATAATATAAAAAATCCAGACTCTGTGAATTTTTCTTCATTACATGGCTTTCTTCTTTACTCCTCTTAATTTGTCTGTACTCTATCTCTTTAAAGATTTTTTTTCTAATTTTTTGTAAGCCATTTATCTCCTTTTATAACTCTATACTCTTTTTATTTTCTCTCCCAAGCCTGAGTACATTCATCCAACACTGTGACACACTTAGAGGACTTTTCCACCTGAATTTGCTTTATTGTGTATCTGTAATTCTCTGTCTTGAAAGCTTTTTAAACGGTAAGCAGCTTGGCTGCAGCTGCTCTGGATGCTGGCTCTGCCTCTCTTAGGCTTTAAATATGGTAGTGGTAGTTCATCTCCAGCTCTAGGACTGCCAGGTGGGAGCCATCCTCACCACCTAAACTCTGGATAGCATACAATTCTTACTGTAATTTTTTTGACAAAATGATGTAAATTTCTACCAAGGTATATGACTTAGGACATATATATTTTTCTATCAGATGCTACTTAGGTATCTAAAATATGGTTTATAATATGCACTATGAGTGTTCCTGCATTAAAGAATTAGCAGTTAGGTGAGAAATAATTCCTATTTATTGTAAAAAAAAAGCCAAATCATGTGAAATAGTATGATCAGAAAGGGAATAATTTTTTTAAGGATTCAAACCAAAAATTATGATATAAGTCACATTTGATTTACTTGCAAATAGAACAGGGTGACAATCAGAAAAACATTCCTGCAAAGACCAGCCACTTCCTTGTGGTTGTGGGCATCACTTGTGGGTGACAAAGAGGAATATAGTAACTGAGATATAAGCCATATCTAACTACCAGTATTCAGAACCATCCTTCCCTATTTAGCAAATGTATTCTCTATATCTTGAGCTGATCATACACATAGTTATGGACAGCATCTTCTTTCTCAGCTTTAAAATATGGTTTATAATTATACCGTGATAATTTCATTGTTGTAAAGAAGGAAAGTAGTGCATGAGCATAAGACACTTGAAGCAAGAATTAGCCCATAATAAATTTTGAATAAATATTATCTAACATGATTACATTAAAAGTTTATGTAACAACTATGCCTTCATGGTACAATTATAGATATTTTGAAAGCATAATCTATTTGGCAAAGCTAGGAAATAAGGAAATGAATTTTTAAATGAATTAGAAGTAATATTGTATATTATCAAAATAACCAAAATGTGTGAGAGTAAAGTGATACTTATATCTGTTAGGACTATCTAACTATCAAAAAATATTTTAGTTGATACTAAAACAGGAAAGGAATGACTACTCCTGTGAGCTAGACAAAAAAGTTTGGAAGGTCTTCCTATTAAGGACAGAAGCATTCTATGAGATTCTTCTTTTAGAAAAGCAGGTGATACAGAGGATAAGACTAAGAGTGATCCTGGAGAGATAGGAAGAACATAAGTGCACAATAAGGCTGCTGGTGCTGATTTTGCATCACATAGGTGAATGCAGAGTTGAATGGGAGTGAAGCTACACAATTGTTCCTGAGTCTTTCATCCCACAGACCTAAAAGAAATAATCCATTCCCTCATTGCTAATTGAGCCACTTTGTATCAGAAGAAATGCTTTCTCCTGCTTTCCAAGAGAGGCCCTTTTCATTAAGTGAAGTCAGCATATTGTTACCTAGTGCTGTGAGTGTATCCCTGGTCTTCTATTTTAGACAGGGAAAAATGGAAACTTTTAGTGAATTCTAACTTTGTTTTTCTGTCACTATGAATGTCATTTCACTGTCAGCCCCCTCTGGTGTCAGGATGATACTTGTATGTAGAAGATTTTTTATTTCATTCCTCAATGAATGAGCGTTCTGGAAAGCACCAAATGCTACACATTACAGAGAAGTTAAAATTTGTTTGCTAAATAGCTAGAAATGAAGAGGTGGGTAAAAAGACAATAGAGAGTAATGTTTGCTGTAGACAAAAGGAAACTGTTGTCATCTCAGGTGTCATGGCACAGGGATATGAATGGTAGCTAATACTCTAATAGAGCAATAGATATTGTAACAGCTTAACAGTCTTAGCTGTGGTACTAGTATAGTCTCAAGAAATTCAGAGCATAGAAGAGAGAGATCCTGCTACTAACTGGCTGAGTTTATTAGAAGCTTAGAAGATTAGGGAACCTGTTGGCAGAAAACTAGCTCTTTAGTGATATCAATATCTTAACACTCATAAGTTGTGACCAGTTATATGTCAATCAATAGTCTTCTCCAGCTATGAAACTTGTAAGCTGCAATAAAGACAGGCTTTGTAAGATTTGTCTTCTGTTATGGTAGCGTTATGAATATTATAGGGTATCCAAGAGTTCTCTAATTGAATTTAAGACCTGTTTAACAAGAGGAATTTCATGTCTGGTATTGTGAACCTGGACAAGAAGCCATGGCTGAGAGGTCATAGACCTTAATGCTTTGTTTAGGAGATATAATATCAAACTGTTTTCTAAGTACTGAAGACTCTGTCTCTGTCTCTCTCTCGTATATGTGTGTGTGTGTGTGTGTGTGTGTGTGTGTGTGTGTGTTCGTGCATGCACATGTGTGTGTTCTATAAATGGCAATTACTGCTGATATTCATAGAGGTTAAAGTTCAGAGAAAAAAGTGACTTTAGGGAACCCATCCTTAACTGAGATTTATCTATTTTGTTACCTGCAAGGCTGCAGGAACATAGAGGAACAGATGATGGAAAAAGAAATAAAGGCCAGAGTTGCTGAGGAATCCCATCTGGACGGGTGAGTGTGTGCTATCCAGGGGTACAGTGTCCC
>NC_022016.1:1368347-1372273 GCF_000317375.1 Microtus ochrogaster
AGTTAGGGGGGGAGAGTGGGAGGAGTGGGAGGCTGGGAGGAGGCGGAAAAATTTTCTTTTTCTTTCTTAATAAAAAAATAAAAAAAAAAAGAAATAAAGGCCAGAGTTCAGGAAGTATTGCTGCAAAATAAGTCAATTTTTTTTTGTTTTCAGCTGCCAAGTACATGTAATTTTTTAATTATGAGTTTTGAAAAAGTTACTTTGGAAGACCTAATAGATGAGGCCAAGTTTTTAAAAAACTACATAGAAATAATAGTGTACAAGAGAGCAATTAGAAAGAGTATCTGGCAACAAATGGTGACTGCTTACCTGGATGCAAATGTCCTTTTACCTTTACTACCTGCTTCTGGCAAATATTTCACTGCCTGGGTCTGTCTGTCATCACCAATACATATTTAAATGGACTAAATGTCATCATGGATGCCAAAGTGTTTTCTTAAGTAATATGAGGTAGAAGTAAGGCACTTGCAGTATAACGACCATGCGATAAATGGCTCAACAAAGAAGCCCAACTTAGACATTCCTGAGTTCAAAGATTTTTTTACTTCTTTCTACATGCATTTTCCCTCATGAATTCTTTTACTATGAAAAATTAGGGCATGTTTCCAAACTGTGTTTTCCTCTGATGCCTTGAGCCATCTGGCTAGGCTGTAAATCTTTCCTTTTATTGTTAAGATTTATGTTTATTGCTGGAAAAGATAAGCTGCAACATGCACACACAGAATCATGTATGCACGCAGAGAATCACAAAGACATGCAGTGTGTGCTCTAGAAAAAATGACAGCTCATGAAGGACTTGAATGGGGAGATTGTGACTTTGTAATCACATATTCATCTTGCAAATGCAACATGTATTCACAGACAGCATATGACTCTATACTCAATGTTAACCTTTCCTGTAAAAAGGTGTTCAGGAAAGCCAACTTTTTAGCTCCCTCTCTTGCACAGGGATGATAACACCAGAAACTCATAACACACCTCAACCTTGTCACCTCTACCAGTCATTCAATGAGTCTTGACGCCAAATAAATACTTAACCCTGGGTGAACTGTATTTCTAATGGGAAAGTCATGAGGAAAAGTAAAATTACTTTTCATGACTTTCAAAATGGCTTGAGGAAGACAAGTTGGGTTGTGTATTAGATTTACCTGGAATTTACATTTTGATTGGCTAGAAGTCTGGGCAAATTCCACAGTAACCTATCGATCTACCAGAGACATTTGACAGCTCCAAACAATTGCTGGAATGGCTTTGAAAACCCAATTGGATGGTGAGAGGTGGGCAAGTTAACTAAGACAGGCATCTCGTTCATCTTATAGCAGTTCTCCACCTACTCCATAAGTCCTCACGTACCCTTCAATAAAGCCAAGGTGGAGACATTTCCAAAGATACCCCCTAAAACCCTTGTGCATTCTCCTTCCATTGCTCCTGCTCCTCTTTGTATTTATTTCATTCCATTCACCCTGCATTGCATTTTCAAGCTCTTTTCCCTGTAAATCCACAGAACATTCAGGACCTGCTTACCTGAGACAGATAAATGCAATAGCTATGTGCCTTCAGGTTACCAGCCCAGCATCTTTCTAAAACTCTCCTCCTCTTCTCTGTGATCCCAGCTCTAGACTCTGAGCCAGGAATCATCTTTATATCTCTTCTGTTTGAAATATAATCTGTCATCTAAGATATATTTTTATCATTCCAAACCAGCATGAATTCTTCCATCCTGTGTCTGAACATATTATTTCTCACTTATCATATCTGTCTCGAATTGCTAGGCTTTAATTCTATAAAAAAATAAGCACTTACTATGTTTGGGCTATTGCTCAAAAGAATACATAAAGAATACAAGACTTCTAGGGTACTATAAAATCACTATAGCTATTGAAATATGTTAACGTTCTCTGGGTAATTAGTAGATATGCAATTCTCTAGGCTTCAGAATGACTGACTTAGAAGTTTGACTTGAACAAACTTCCAGATGAATCTAATGTGAATGAAAGTTTTAATACTATAGTTTTAAACAATCCGACATGTACACAAAAGCAAATACTGATTCTATGGCCAGGGAAGGGGAGTTAGAGTACACATGGAGATTTGGAGGATGGACTGAATTTTATGAGGCAAGATATGAAAAATGAGAAAGACGAGAGGACTTCACTGAAGAGAAATTCCCATGTTGTGCTTTGCAAGACTTTCTGAAGAACAAACAAATAGAAGGAGCTGAGAATTAATGCCAGCTGTCAGATACTTAATACATAAACTACTCTTTTCCTGAAATGTCCTAACCATGGTAGACATTGCCAGTAGATTAATCTCAACATTTTTTCCTATTGAGAGTTATAAGGGTGGGTCTCAGGTTCTTTCAGAACGTATTTCAGATAGAAAATGACAAGGAAATGGAACTGCTTACACACACACACACACACACACACACACACACACACACACCTTGGTACCAGAATGGAGTTAGAGGATCTCGAGCACTAGGCTTTCTGTTGGATGATTCTAGTGAATAAAGTTCAATAAGGATTAGATTTTATAAAGCCTTGAATGCCAAATAATAGCTTGAATTTACTCATACAGACAATGGGGAAGCTATTAAGGATATGACCCAGTAAAATGATATCATCAGGATTTTTTTATGATTAAACATTTCATCTTTTGCTCTTTTTAGATAGTAGTTTCCAAACATGACTGCCCATTAGAATCACCAAGAGAGCTTTAAAACTCATGATGCTCAAACCATACCCTAGATCAATTAAATTAGTGTCTCACTAGGTGTACTATGAATCTCAGTGCTTTAAAAGGTCCCCTGGGGATGACATGGATATTCAAGTTTGAGAACCAATAGCTGAGATCATAAATGTACTGAAACAGCAGTGTATTATCTGTCCATTTCTGTGTCCTGTATGAATCCACCAACAATGCTTCACATGACGAAGAGGCTTATCATCTGGCTCCTAGTGAATTACGTTAGTGTCTAGTCAGGATGCTGGGGGTGCACAATTAACTCCCATGTCAAATTGCTTTGTCATAAATGAGAAGACTTCATAATGGCAGAAGCAAAATGTCTTGAGGTCATGCCTGCACTGTCACCCTAATGGTAAAGTCCTGCTGAAAACCAGTCTCACAGTGTTTACTTGAACCCTGAAGGTTCTATCTGTACTGAAATGGCTGGGAATCACAGCAGAAATGGATAATCATCAGATTAGAAAACTGCCCAGGGCCGGGCAGTGGTGGTGCACACCTTTAATCCCAGCACTCGGGAGGCAGAGGCTGGCGGATCTCTGGGAGTTCGAGGCCAGCCTGGTCTACAAGAGCACCAAAGCTACAGAGAAGCCCTGTCTGGAAAAACCAAAAAAGAAAGAAAGAAAGAAAGAAAGAAAGAAAGAAAGAAAGAAAGAAAGAAAGAAAGAAAGAAGGAAAGAAATCTGCCCAGAATATTATAGTTGTACAATTATGTGGGTTTGTAGCTGGAAGAGTGTGAAAACAATGTGCAATCGGAAGTTTAATGCTATTTTCTCTGAGTCTGATAATTGACTTTTTAAGAAAATTACCACCCTTACTATTTTTATCACATTATTTAGTGTGTGTCTGTGTTGTACATGTGTGTGTAGGTTGTGGTACACATGTAGAGATCAGAGATGACTTTCAGCTCTCTTCTTTTCAACTTTTATGTCAAAAGAGGTCTTTTATCCTCTTTGGTGATTTGAATGAGAATGGTTCACTTTAGGTTCATATGTTTAAATACTTGATCTCCAGGTAATGAGAATATTTAGGAAGGATTAGGAGGTATGGCCTTGTTGAAGGTGGTATGTCACTGTGGGTGGGCTTAGAAGTTTCAAAAGTTTCACCCAGTTTCTCTCTCTGTCTCTGTCTCTGTCTCTGTCTCTGTCTCTCTCTCTCTCTCTCTCTCTCTCTCTCTCTCT
>NC_022016.1:1372373-1381452 GCF_000317375.1 Microtus ochrogaster
TCTCTCTCTCTCTCTCTCTCTCTCTCTCTCTCTCTCTCTCCCTGAAGATTAAATTCTCAGCTACTTAGCTACTTTAGCAGGATGATGTCTCACGCCTGTTCATGAGCTGCCATGCTCTCCTTTAAGATAATAATGAACTACCTTTTTGGAACTGTAAGCAGTCCCCAAGTTAAAACCTTTTTCCTCATAAGAGTTGCTTTGCTGAGGTATCCATTTGCAGCCATAGAACAGTGACTAATAGACCCCCACTGCTTAAAATCTTGATCAAAGCATTTATTTTATTTTAGTGTAATGATTGTTCCCATTTTTTCTAGCTCTTCCTCTGTTCGTCTAAGTCTTTCTCTCACTCCTTATGTATGTGTGCATATATGCATGGTTTTTACAAATATTAAAAATACATGAGCAAGAAAATAAGCTTCAAGAAATCACCAATAATGCTTCAATTTTTGAGCAGATTCCTGAGTTAATGTAGCAGAGATGGTCATGTAAATGGGTGGTTGTTGTGAACTTTTGAGATAAAATATTGATGGAAAGAATGTTAGATTAAAAATCTTTGATGATTGCATCTCACATACTTTAATTCATGGAAAATGTTCATAAAAGGCATATTAATACAGAAAAGAAAGAGGTTAATGGTCCTCTAGGTTCGAAGTAAAAATGGGATTAACTGCAAGGTGCAATAAGCTTCATTGTGTTGGTAGTTAGACAACTTCAGAGAGTTATCCAAATTCACTAAATTTTATGTTATAATACATGAGTTTCATGATACAAAAATTGGGACTCAATAAAGACATTAAATATTTAAACTTTCCTCCTTAAGTCTCATTTATAATAATGTCATCTGTTCCTATCCTGTGCAGATACTATTATTTAATAAATCTTTTAAAATTCATTTATTTTATTTTAACTTATATGTATATACACAATACATATATGTATGAGAATATGAGTATGAGTACCATACATATTCAAGTAACTGTGAAGGCAGAAGAAAACATGAGATTCCCAGATCTGGACTTGCAGATGGTTGTAACCTGCCATGTTTGTGCTAGTGATTTTGAGTCAGTGCAAAAGCATCCAGTGTTTTAACTGCTGAATCATCTCACCAGGCCTGAAATCTTTTCATTTCCTATAATATTTTTCTAAATATGCTGTTAAGGGGATGGAGTCAAAGCCTAAGCAGTCAAGAATGAATGTTGCTGTTGCAAAGGACCTGACTTCTGATCTCAGTACATGTGTTGGTCAAATCACAACCTCCTGTACCTACAGGCCCAGAATGATTGAAAACCTCTGGCATTTGTGGGAACCAGCACTCATATGGAAATGCCTACACACACTTAAAAATTTAGACAAATATGCGGTTAATAATACACATACATTTAAAAAGCCACAGATTTCTGCAATGTATACCTTTGTATGTTTTCATCTCTATCACAATTTATTTTCTTCACATTGTACAAATATGAATACTGTTTTTTAAATGTTTTAAAGTTTTTGTCTCTAGATAGGATTGTTGAACTTCTTATTCAAAAGATGTAGAAATTTATATCCAGCAGCAGAATAGAATGCTGATATCACAGATCTCTCTTTAGAGTAGATTTTTCCCCTCCCGTTTTGCTAATTTGAGAGGTGAGGATAATAGCTCTTTGCTTTAATTTGCATTTGTTTAATTGCTAGTGGGGTTGCTACTCTAAAACATATGTTTATTTAGCATTTATATTTTCTCTTTTCTAAATTGCCTCCTCATGACATTTTACAGCTAGCTATAAATTAGAAACCAAATGTTTCACTTGAATATCTTTTCTGCTTTAAGCATTGTCTTTATACTGTTTCATACATTAACTAGAAAAATTTGCAGTTTATCTTAGTGTTTCAATCTTTTATTTGATGTCGAAGTAAATGCGCTTTTTACTTCTTCACAATAATATCTACATTTTCTAGGTGTGTGTGGTTTCATTGTCTAAACTCAAAAAAAACACTTCCCCTTTATACCTCCACTTGATCAGTTGTTTTGAAATTGATCACGTTCCTTTGCTTTTGAAATTTACATTTAGTTCTTTAGTGAGCCTGACTTTCTCACCCACCAAAACTTATAATAAAGATTTGACAAAGAATCTGAGTGCTTGTTTTGAAAATGACATTTTATCCTCATAATTGAGATCCTATTGAAGTGATTATTAAGTTTCCAAGGCAAAATAATATGTACATTTGTCTATTGATGTGCTTTCACAGAAACAGACAATATTCATTGTCTTTATCATGGAATATGAGAGCAACCATTTTGAACCATTCTTACTTTTAAAAAATGACAGTACTTTTACTATTATTTTGGATGGATTTTTGAGTTATCATGTGAAGGTTCTAACAATTCTCTCTTGTTTGATTGGAAAATATGATAAGCCTTCAATCTAAGTTAGGGGAGGCTGGTCTCTGTACATTAATGTATCTTCTTCAAGATAACTCTTTTTATCTTTCTATTTTGTTAAGCATTATTATACTTTATTGTAAATTTTGTCATTTTCGTCAGCATTTTTCATATATTTTGTTAAAGCTATTAATAGCTGTGTTATATTCTTCTATTGCTGTTTTGAATAAGACATTTCATAATCACATTTCACAGCGAGTTTCTTTTTCAGTATTTACCCTGTAACTGGTCTCTTTGTTCAGCTTTGTTATCCACTTAAAAGTTGTACGCATTATTCTTTTGCAGGTTCTGGGCATTAAAGTATATCTTTTGCAAATAATGATTATTTTGTCTGCTTATTTTGGACCATTGTTCTTTGAGCATAACTTTCAAAGAACAAAACCCTATGAGGGCAGCATGGGAAAGATGAGTGAGTGTCTTGTTGAAGTGGTGAAATGTCTATCAGGCAAAATGACACAGCAGAGTAGTGCTGTGGAGACTGGAGCCCTGTAGAACCTGCTCGCCTGAGAACTGGAGCAAGTGCACCACTAGCAACAAAAGTGCCTGTCTTTCTGTAAATTAGAAAAATTCCTCCACTGGTGAACTGCCGGGGGATGGACTTCGTCCTCTCAGAAACACTAGCTTCTCTTTTACTTTACAGCCAACTTTTCAGAAACATCTTTACAGTTTCTGATCAGTCAACTGATTGGTTGATGCTTATCAAGAGGTCTGCAATGTTTATATACAGCAATACCTAGTTTGATACTAAACCATGATAAAATACAACTTTTAATATTAATTTGTCCTCAGACGTATGAATGCTCTTTAAGTTTATCTTTAATTTCTGTCATCATGAATTTATTAGTTGTTCAATGTCATATTTACTCCCAGAGCAGATTATAAAGAATAAGGATTATCTGTCCTTTGAAAGTTGCAAAGAAATTTTGTGGAAAACAACAACTTTTAGACAGGCATAGCAATTTACCAAGAAGTAACTCTTTCATAACTCTTTCAAAATTTCTCCCATAGTCATTGTTCTTTTGCATGCCTCTCTTGACCTCAGAACCATGTTTATTTCATTTCTTTGTGCCCACATTTAAGTCTGAGTTCTCAATCCGAGCAGGTTACACTGGTTTGAGTTGAGTTGTAGTGTTTCAAATAATAGGTAATACAAAGTAGAAGGACTGGATATGGAACCAAATGAGAGAATGTGAGTATCTTTTTTTATAGTCAATAATTCCAATAATCTTTTCTATCCACTCTAAATCTCAAACATATATGTTGCAAGGAGGCCACTTGTTGGTTCCTGACTGCTCAAACAACCTTCTCACTACACATGTACAGTGATGAAGATAGAGATATAAGTGGTAGGGGAGAAACTTCTAAAGTGTTTTATCTTGCTTTTATCATTCTGCCTTAAGCTTATATATAAAATCTGAATTTCTGTTGGTGATAAAAATAACAGATAATAGTTTGCATAATTCTGTGTTACTCCTTGTAAAACCAGGAAAGTATTGATAAATAAGTAAAGGAAGTGAATATATGAATTAGACTTTATTTATCCATTTACAATGGAAGATAAGCATTGTCAGTTCCAGCACCCAAGATATTACCAATTGGTAGTTTGTGAAGTATGTATATGAAATTTCTACACTTTTGTGGAAAATCCTAGAATAATTTTACTGTGTGTGCTTATTATTTTAGTGTCGACTCATAGTCTTATTATAACCATTCCTGTGTTTCAGAGTACAAACATAGCTCCTCATTCATATTTTCATGATGATGTGCTGCTGCTGACATTTTTAGTGTCCTTGGCCAATGATATGTGGTGAGAGCACATGTACTATAGGTACTCATATTGTCCTATCATTTGAATTGGCTGCCACGAGGCCTTATTCATTTATGGACTTTCTGTATGCTTTGTGTTTCCTCACTTTCATATGATGTGTTAATTGGCTAATTTCACTCATTCGGTGGGAAAGACAAAGTAACAATCTGACTTTCACATACTGGGTGAAACCGGGCACCTTAAAAAGATGAAAGGTAACACCATCAAAAGCATCCAACTTCAATGAAGTCAGAAATATACTGAATGAAGTCCCAAGATCAGGTCACTCCAAGCTCCAGCAGTTAACATGCATTTCAAATAAGAAACACAAGCACTGATTGCAAATGTGAAGGCATTTTCAGATTGCCCCAGGCTAGGATTTTTAATTAAAAAATAAACCTGTCAAGGTCTGCAAGAAAGGTTCTTACATATTCTGGCCAATGGTTTATTTAAAAATCCAATATGCAATTTCCTCAGCAGCAGGAGGCAAGAGACCTTCTCTAGGCCGAATGGAGACAGCTGGATTCTAAGCTCAGGAGCTAGTTTACAAAAGGACTTCTACTTCTGGGTCCAGAAGAGATGTAGACACTGAATTCCCTTTAAGAATATTGCCAAGAAGCAATATTCTTACTCTCTTACTCCCATAAAAACTTGTCTATTCTTATAATTTGAGTATAAAACTTAAATTTTAGATATTATTATGAAATATGTAATAGGCCTGTTATTTCAAACCCAGCCAGTTATAGATCATGGTAAGAAAATAGCTTCTGTAGGTTTGATATGACCCAACCTTGTTAGTTACACCAAGTTAAGACAGTTTCTGGACCTCTGACCAATCGCACTTTTCTCTATAATTTGAAACCATGAATGAGGAAAGGAAACTGGGTTATCTGCTTTCACTGGAGCTGTAATAACAAATTTCATCAAGACCCAAAGCAAGCATTTTTTAGTAAACATACTATAATCATTAATGTTAATGGAATTATTCTTAGCCAGGGCCTTAGAGTCTATGAGTAGACATAATTGAGATGGGAGGCCAAGGAACATAAAGGAGCAGAGCGATAAAGGAAAGCTAACAGAAGAGATAAGAGAGAGTGTGTGTGGGGGGGAGGGGGTGCTGATGAATGAAACTCAAATGTTAAGTTTCCTGCGAGTATCTTCCTTCTGTTAGCTTATGTTTCCTGTAGAGATTTTTATTTTTGGAAATTAACAATAAGGAATTACACACACACACACACACACACACACACACACACATATAAATTTTCATTGATTCTGGATTTCACATCATGCAATCTGTTCCCACTAACCTCTCTGTCCCCTCCCATGTGCCCTCTCTTCCTGTAACCTCCCCGGTAAAACAAAATGAAAGTTAGAGAAAACTCAAAAACCAAACAGAACTAGCTAAACAAAACAAAAACAAACAAAAAAAAAGGAAAAGAATCGTGTCCCATTGAATCATATAGTTTACTTTCTTAGTCCATCCATCTTTACTTGCAAGTGTTCATTGACGTGAAACATTGATATGGCTTGAAGCCTCTGGTTTCTGGGACACCATAGATAATGGGCTCTTATAAGGGCTCCTCTTGGATATCCTACTAGTGCCCTGTGTCATGGAGGTTTTGCTAGTTTGTATCTGTAAGTTCCTCCTTTTCACACGTTCCAACAGTTCATAGATTCGCTGGTGTTACGGTGGGCCGACTCATTGCCCTGGTTTTGGGCTTGGGTGGTAGCTGGACTGGTAGTCCGCCAGCTTTCCCTCCTCATCACTCCTCCAGCATTTCCTCAGCTACTGCACTGAGTGCAGCCTGCAGCAAGGAGCCAGGCCAGTTCTCCTGCTCTCAGCTCCTCAGACCACGATGACCCATACTCATACCACAAGGGTCAACTTTTTATCTGAAAAATGCATTAGTTATCTCTCATCTTATTATCTAATTTAACTGATGGATAGCCATTAAACATGTTTTATGAACCTAGATCACAAATCAAGAAAAACAATGAATAAGACATCTACATATTCTGGTATCCTTGATCTCAAATTTTATATAATAGGATAAAAATAATAAAACCAAGATATAACACCAAAGTCTATAAATAAACAGGATCATGGCAACATATTAACAAACACGCTAAGTGAATGAAAGAAAATGCTCAGAAAAGAGTGGTAGAATCCAAAGCCTATGAATGACACAACACTGGCTCTCTTGAAACAGAAAAGCAGAGTTTCAGACACATTTTTGTCGATTCATTTAGTCAGTTGGGCTGGGATGTGATGACTCACGGTTTCTTTTTCTTTCGCTTTTTTCTTTCATTTTTTTTTTCAATTTTTTGAGACAGGTTTTTTTTTGTAGTTTTTGGTGCCTGTCCTGGAAATAGCTCTTGTAGAGCAGGCTGGCTTCAAACTCACAGAGATCTGCCTGCCTCTGCCTCCCTAGTACTGGAATTAAATGCGTGCGCCACCACTGCCTGGAGACTTACAATTTCATACTCTTCCCTTGACCTTTCAATTCATGCATAATTGCAGCATCAATTTTGATAAAAGAAACCTGTATAAAATTTCTGCAAATAACGAAAGTTTGCCTTCTTCCTTTCCAATTTGAATCCCCTTGATCTCCTTTTGTTGTCTTATTGCTATTGCTAAAACTTCAAGCACTATGTTGAAGAGATATGGAGAGAGTGGACAGCCTTGTCTTGTTCCAGATTTTAGTGGAGTCGCTTTGAGTTTCTCTCCATTTGATTTGATGTTAGCTGTCGACTTGCTGTATATTGCTTTTATTATGGTTAGATATGATCCTTTTATCCCTAATCACTCCGTGACCTTTATCATGAAGGGGTGTTAAATTTTGTCAAATGCTTTTTCATCATCTAGTGAAATGATCATATGGTTTTTTTCTTTCAGTTTATTTATATTGTGGATTACATTGATAGATTCTCATATGTTGAAAAAGCCCTGCATCTCTGGGATGAAGCCTACTTGATCATGAAGGATGACTTTTTTGATGTGTTCTTGGATTCAGTCTTCCAGTATTTTATTGAGAATTTTTGCATCCCATGTTCATAAGTGAGATTGGTTTGTAATTCTCTTTATTGGTTGAATCTTTGGTTTTGGTATCAGGGTAACTGTAGCCTCATAAAAAGAGTTTGGCAATGTCTCTTCTGTTTCTATTATGTGGGACACTTTGAGGAGTATAAGTATTTCCTTTTCTTGGAAGTTCTGGTAGAATTCTGCACTAAAACCATCCAGCCCTGGGATTTTTTTTTTTTGGTTGTTTTAACGACAGGTTCTATTTCCTTGAAACTTATAGGTCTATTTAATTTTGGTATGTGATATCTATCTTAAAAATTATCCATTTCTTTTACAATTTCCAATTTTGTGAAGTGAGGTATTTGTAGTAAGACCCAATGATTCTCTGAATTTCCTCAGTGTCTGTTATTGTGTCCCCCTTTTCATTTCTGATTGTGTTAATTTGGATGTTCTCTTTCTGTCTTTTGATTAGTTTGGATATGGGTTTGTCAATCTTGTTGATTTTCTCAAAGAACAACTCTTTGTTGTAATTACAGAACACTATCTTGAGTGAGGTAACCAAGACCTCAAAAAATGAATATTGTATGTACTCACTCATAAGTGGATACAAACTATAAACAAAGGGCATTGAGCCTATAGTTCATGAAGAAGCTCAGTAATAAGGGGAACCCAAAGAAAAACATATATAGTCCGACCTGGAAATTGGAAACTGACAAGATCTCCTGACAGAATTGGGTACATAGGGACAGGAGGTAGAAGGTAGGGGAGAAGGGAAAAAGGAGGGGAGTTGGGTAAGTGAACTTGAGAGAATGGGATAGTCATGATGGAGGAAGGACAGATATGAGAGCAAGGAAAAAGATATATTTTTTGGTCCCTTACCCCTAAGATTTTAGTTTTGTTGATTTTTATTGAACTCTACATATTTTTCTGCTCTCCTCCCCACCTTCCCCTTCCCTTCAATCCTCTCCCAAGGTCCCCAATCTCCCAATTTACTTCTGAGATCTTATCTTTTTCTACTATCTTTGTAGATTAGATCTACATGTGTCTCTCTTAGGATCCTCATTGTTGTCTAGGTTCTCTGGGATTGTGATTTGTGGGCTGGTTTTCTTTGCTTTATGTTTAAAAACCACTTATGAGTGAGTACATGTGATAACTGTCTTTTTTGTATCTGGGTTACCTCACTCAAAATGATGTTTTCTAGCTCTATCCATTTGCCTCAAACTCAAGATGCCGTTATTTTGTGTGTGTGTGTGTGTGTGTGTGTGTGTGTGTGTGTGTGTGTGTGTGTGTGTGTGGTAGTATTCCATTGTGTAAAGGTACTACATTTTCCTTATCCATTCTTCGGTCGAAGGGCATTTAGGTTGTTTCCAGGTTAAGGCTATGACAAACAATGCTGCTATGAACATAGTTGAACGAATGTCCTTATGGCATGATTGAGCATCCTTTGGATATATACCCAAAAGTAGTATTACTAGGTCTTGAGGAAGGTTGTTTCCTAAGTTTCTGAGAAATCGCCACACTGACATCCAAAGGGGTTGTACCAGCTTGCATTTCCACCAGCAATGAAGAAGTGTTCCCTTTATCACACAACCTCTCTAGCATAAGTTGTCATCAGTATTTTTGATCTTGGCCATTCTTACAGGTGTAAGTTGGAATCTCAGAGTTGTTTTGATTTGCATTTCTCTGATGACTAAGGGTATTGAGCTTTTTCTGGAAAGCAGTGTAGCGGTTCCTCAGGAAATTCGAGATCAACCTACCCCTGGACCCAGCAATACCACTCTTGGGAATATACCCAAGAGAGGCACTATCATGCAACAAAAGT
>NC_022016.1:1382602-1383264 GCF_000317375.1 Microtus ochrogaster
CTGGGGTTATATTTAGGCAGTGGTCTCCTGTGCCAATGTATTCAATTGTACTTCCTACTTTCTCTTCTATAAGTTTCAGTTTGGCTGGCTTTATGTTGAGGTCTTTGATCCATTTGGACTTGAGTTTTGTGCATGGTGATAGGTATGGGTCTATGAAAAGATATATCTTGACTGAGGAAGCCATTTTGTAGTTAGCAAGAAACCTGGCTCTAGAAAAATTCCCAGGAATCCACAAGAATGAGCCCAGCTACGACCCTAAGCAATAGTGGAAAGGGTGCCTGACTGGCCTTGTTCTGTAGTCAGACTGATGATTATCTTAAATATCACTATATAATCTTCATCCCATAACAGATGAAAACAGAGGCAGAGACCCACAACAGAGCATTGGACTGAGCTCCCAAGGTCCAGTTAAAGAGTAGAAGGAATGAGAATATTAGCAAAGAGGACAAGACCATGAAGGGTTCATCCACTGAAACAGTCTACCTGAGCTAATGGAAATTCACCAGCTCCAGCTGGACTGGGAAGAAACAAGCATAGGACCACACTAGTCTCTCTAAATGTAGCTGACACACTTTCTTCATCCATTCTTCCATTGAAGGGCATCTAGGTTGTTTCCAGGTTCTGGCTATTACAAATAATACTGCTATGAACATAGTTGAACA
>NC_022016.1:1385200-1389789 GCF_000317375.1 Microtus ochrogaster
AAAAATCTAATAAAAAATTTAAAAAATGAAAAGAAATTTTTGTATCTTTTATGCAGCCTTGGTTAATTTAATTTCTTAGAAACCCAGTTTTTCATATGTAAAATGACAGTAAGGCTATCTATCTGAGAGCTTCTCAGGAGTTTACAAATAGTATACATAAGTGTCTAATCCAGTAGTTATACAATAAAATGGTTATTAATATGATATTATTATAATTATGTCAGCTCCTATGCTATAACAATAAATAATAAAAATAGAAAAAAACTATGTAACCCTCAGACACAGGTAAAATGAATTGGAAGAAATAAAACTGAGAAAAATAGCAAAAATTACAAAGCAAAAAAGTAAATTCAAAATAAAAATTCTAAAAATAAGCAAAGGTTTGAATAGATAGAAAATATTGACAAATTTTGGAAAAGGAGATGAATCAAATCACTGACATAAACAATAAAAGGGTCAATTATTATGTCCTTCCAGAAATTAAAAAAAATATCCCACTCAATTGCTTTAGAAATTGACATGGTTCTAGGGTTCCTTTGTAAATAGAAGAACCTCAGAATGGCACACAATTTTGGAAGAAAAAGAAATAATAAATGAGAAGAATTCACATCTCATGATTACAGAATGATCATAGACAGGATCGTGGAATGCTGGTTTAAAAAAAGAGAGAAAAAATAAAGGAGAGAAGAAAATAGAGATTGTAGAGATTAATAAGATAAAAATGAGTTTGATGGAGATCTTTTCCCATTCTCTAGACTGTTATTTTGTTTCATTAATGGAATCCTTTGACTTACAGAAACTTTTCAATTTCATGAAGTCCCATTTATTAATTGTGATCTAAGTACCTGTGTTTGTGGTTTTCTGTTCAGGAAGTTGTCTGCTTTGTCAATACATTCAAGATTATTTCCAAATTTGTCTTCTACCAGGGTTAGTGTATGTGGATTTATGTTGTGATCTCTAATCTATTTGAACTTGAGTTTTGTGCAGGGTAATAGAGATGGATCTATTTTCATTCCTCCATATTCTGAGAACCAGTTATAGAAGTGCCATTTTTTAAAAAGATTTATTCATTTATTACGTATACAGTGTTCTGGTGCCAGCATACCAGAAGAGGGCACCAGATCTCATTACAGATGGTTGGGAGTCACCATGTGGTTGCTGGGAATTGAACTCAGGACCTCTGGAATAGCAGGCAGCACTCTTAACCACTGAGCCATTTCACCAGCCCCCTAGAAGTACCATTTTTAAATATTCTTTTTTTATTGTATAATTTTGGTTTCTTTGTTGAAAACCACATGTCCATAGTTGCGTCGATTTACTTCTGGTATTCTGATTTGATTCTGTTGATCCACCAGCCTATCTTTATACCAATGCCATGAAATTTTTATTAATATAACTCTATTGTAGAGCTTGAAATCAGGTATGGTGATATCTCTGGAATTTCTTTTATTTTACATGATTATTTCAGCTATTCTGGATTCTTCATTTGTCCCCATGAAGTTGGGTATTGTTCTTTTAATGTCTTTAAAGAATTGTTCTGGGATTTTAATGGATATTTTATTTAATCTGTGAATTGGTTTTTGGTAATATGGTCATTTCTACTGTTTTAATCCTACCTATACATGTGCATGGGCTATCTTTCAATCTTCTGATATCTTCTTCAATTTCTTTCATCAAAGGTTTGAAGTTCTCATCATACAGTTCTTTCACTTGCTTGGTTAGAGTTACACCAAGATATTTTACATTATTTGAGTCTATTGTAAAGAGTTTTGATTCCCTGATTTCTTTTTTAGCTAATCTATCATTTGTATATAGGAGAACCATTTGTGTAAAGGTGTTTATCAGCTGTAGGAGTTCTCTGTTATTGTTTTTAGGGAAATATTCATCAACATCATATCTAACAGAGGGCTTATTTTAAAATACATAAAGAACTGAAGAAACTATATACCAACAAATCAAATAATCTAAATTAAAAATGGAATGCAGATCTGAACAGAATTTTCAACAAAAGAATTTCAAATGGCCTAGAAACAATTAAGGAGATGTTCAACTTCATTTGTCATCAGGGAAATGAAATCAAAACGACTCTGAGTTTCCATGTTAGGCCTGTCAGAATGGCTAAGATCAAAAACACAAGAGACGGGTCATGCTGGAAAGGATGTGAAGCAAGGGGGTCACTCATGCTGGTGGAAATGCAAACTTGTACAGCCACTTTGGTAGTCAGTATTTCAGTTTCTCAAAAAACTGGGAATCATTCTACCACAAGACCCAGCTCTTTGGCATATAGCCAAAGGGTGCAAAATGATACCACAAAGACTTTGGCTCAACTACATTCAAAGCAGCTTTATTTGTAATAGCCAGAAACTGGAAACAACTTAGATATCTCTCAATCAAGGAACAGATAAAGAAAATGTGATACATTTACATAATAAAGTATTACTCAACTGTTAAAAACAAGGATACCAGCAAATTTGGAAGGCAAATGGATGGAACTAGAAATAATTATCCTGAGTTAGGTAAACCAGACAGAGAAAAACATGGCAAGTACTCACTTGTAAGTGGATATTAGCTGGAAAGTAAAGATAACCAAGCTACAACCCACAACTCCAGAGAAGCTGAGCATCAAGGAGGGTTCATAGGGAGGAGAACACCCAGATCTCTCTGAGAAGGGGAAATAGAAGAAATTTCAAGAGTGGACTGAGGATGGATAGGAAAGGATACATGAACTCTCTGGTGGGGGAAGGTTGGAGGTTGAGAGAACTGGAATGCATCAGTTGCAAGGAGCATTTCTGGGTCCGGTACAAAACTGATGCAACAGAATCTCCCAGAAATCTCTAAGGAAGACCCCAGCTTAGACTCCTCGAATGGCAGACACGTATCCTGAACTGACCACCTCCTGTGACTAATTGATGCCTAGACAAACATTTATAGGAGTTCAGGGAATCCTGCAGAAGTAGAAGAGAAAGAATTGTAGGAACCAGCAGGACCAAGGACACCACGAAACAACTCGCAGAATAAATTAACCCAGGCTTATCGAGGCTCAAAGGGACTGAACCAACAACCAGTGAGTCTGCCTGCATGAATTGTTGTAGCACTCTGCCTTTAGGCTACAATTGTGTAGCTTGGTCCTCTTATGGGACTCCTAACAGTGGGAACAAGTTCTGTCGCCAACTCTTTTTTAAAATTTATTAGAGTTTTTAAAAAATACCAATCCAAGCTCCCGCTCCCTCCCCTCCTCCCATTCCCTTGGGACCCTACTCCTCATACTTGGTTACCTTGTCCAGCCTTAATACATGGTCAGGTGCTTAGTCTTACTGCAACTTGATATACTATGTTTTTTTTTTCTGATACTCATAGGAGATCTGCCCTTTCCTAAATAGAATAGCAGGAGTAGATTTGGAGGTGGCAACATAGAGGGGGTGGGTACCACTTTAGGTTACTAATACCCAGATAAGTTGTGGAATATGGAAATAACCTATCAGTAGTGCTACTAAAAATAAAATATGAAAGTAACTATTTCATCTGCCACTCCCTTAACAAACCTTTGTGAACAGTTATTTGCTTGAATTTGTTGTTAATTTTCCAAACAATTCTCATTTGGGCATACAGACATAGTTCTGTGGAAGTGAGCAACCTTCCACATCATATTCAAAAGTGTAAGAATGCCTTCAGGCTGTGGAATCAGAAGCTTAAGAATACAAGGTAGAATTCTTCTTGTGTTTTTAACACATTGACACATATGTTATCAAAGTCGATGAAAAATTTGATGCAATGAGGATGGTGATGAAGATGATAAGGATAATGAGTATTGGAGAAGTGCTTACTGTATCATGATTCTGCGCAAAGGGCAGAACAGTTTAGGCTTTAGAACTTTCTTAGCTCTCCAACTATAGTTGGATATTTATGTACTGATTATCTGCTATACACTATGTTTAATAAGGGAGTAGAAACTCAAATAGATTAGGTAACTCATCCAAATTCACACAGTCCACTGGGGCAGGTTTGGCCTGTCCAAACTTAAATTCAGGTACATTCAAGTCCAAGATTCATGCTGTTAAATTCTAATTACATGTTTTCCACAATATGTTTGTATATGATTTATCTATTTTCAAATATTTTAATAGAAAATGTATTCTCATGATAGAAAACTTAAAAACATAAAAATGGCTCACAGGTGATTTGGGGGGGAAACTAAACATTTGAAATAAAGAGTTATGGTTGTTAATAAAACTATAATAGGTTTATATTTAATAAAACAAGAGACATGTGAAATAGCAAATCAAATATGGTTGCTAAAGCAACTGAATTATATTATGTTTGCATAAAAGGTATATATGTGTTGTGATCATTCATGTCACTTGTTATAAACATATTTGCATGTGTCTCACAGTACATTTACCTCTACTATATATGTAAATTACACAAGTGAAAACATTCACAGAGAGAGCTGTCTGGTGGTCTACTTGTAGTCATAGCAAACCACTAAGTGTGAAGAGTGCATTTAAGAAAGTATTTTACCCTTGACATTTTTTTATTTTTATTTTTTTTTCTTAATTTATTTATTTATTGAGGATTTCCGCCTCCTCCCC
>NC_022016.1:1390289-1392228 GCF_000317375.1 Microtus ochrogaster
ATTTAGCTTCTCTAGGATTGCAAATTATAAGCTCACTGTCCTTTAATTATGGCTAGAAACCAAATATGAGTGAGTACATCCCATGTTCCTCTTTTTGGGACTGGAATTGCTTTAATATGATCAACTTTAACCTTTGAATTAATCAATATCTGAAGGTATTCCATTTTCCTTGTGTATATGACTATTGAGAACCTTCTAGCTAGGAGTCTGTTCCAACCTACTTCTGCCATATCCATTAACTCACTTTCCATTAACCCACAATAACAGATACTGGTCTCATGAGATAAGAGGGACTTTATTGTAATGGGGCAGGAAGAGCACCCAGTGTCCACCAGTTAGTAAATTAAATACCCTGTCTCTGCAGTTGAGTTGTTCTTCACACACAGGATGCAGGAAGAATATTCACAACATTCACAAGTTGCTCCTGCATGCTCCCCTATTATCCCCCCCCCTCTGTAAATTGTCTCAGAGTTTCTATTGATAATCCCATACAGAAAACTACAGCAGCAACCACAGAATATTAAACTGCTGGTCAGTTGAATCCACTAGCAAAAACTGGGAGCTTTCAATTAGTTTAACTGAAACCCACAAAGTATCATCTAAACAGAGAATATATTGACAATATTTGGATATATTCATTGTATTACTTGTGACAACTTTTGAAACCAGAAAAATCAACAAGTTTGAAGCTGGTCCATCATTTTTTTTAATGATGACAAGTTTCTTTCCTTAAAAATGACAACAAATGAGTCTGAATTATACCAAAAACTCAGTCATTGTATTTCCAAAGGCTTCCTCAGAACTCACAGTTGCTACAGAACAAAGGAGCATTAAATATTGAGCCAAATACACTTACTTAAAAGCAACATTGTAGGGAGAACTTTTTGATGTGAAGATATGAAGTAAGTTATTGACAGAATCAGACTGCAAAGTTGATCTTTTGACTTCTGGTTTGGATTTACACATAATGTCTGATGATTGAAATAAATATCTACTTATTCACTAGAATAAGAGAGAGGGGCAACATATTGGGGTGAACAGAAAAAATCATGGTGTGCCACTGTTGTGAAAAACTCATACATTTTTGTAAGTTGAATTTGACTTCTAGATCTCAGTATGCCTATCACATTATATGTTAAAATACATGTCAAAGCACTCATATATAAAGTCTATAGATTCATGTATGATTTTGCTTTATTTTATCCCTATTAAATATATACTATGATTGTTTTATTGTCAGCCATTTAGGTCACTCTCCAATTTAAAACATTCTATATCAATCAGAGTCAACTTGAATCAGTCCTTCTAATGATTTGAACTTGCTACAGTACAATCTAAAACATGTGATTTTCATGAAGCCCAAATCATTAGCATTTTGACTTTTTGTTTTAATGAAAACCTTCCCTGTTATTTGCACCCATTGTTCAAAGTTTTGTCTTTGGAGTTAAGTCAGAGACTCATTACTCCTCAAAGTGACAACTATTGAAATGCATGAAGAAATGCCACATTTTCTCATCTCCCTTAACCATTACTCATATGATATGTGATGCTTAAATGGGTGGTGTCTTCAGAAAAGTTAAGGAAAAAGTCCCTCTAAATGAAAGTAACTTTTCTAATAGTTCATCTTCATGCCACAAATTAATCCATGGTACTAAAGTATTCAAAGAAATGTCAAAAGAAGTGGAAGAAAGGTTCAGAAAGGAAACATGAAGAGGGTATTTGAGGTTAATAATAATGACACTTAACATATATCAAAATCTTACAGCATGTCAAGAACTCTGTTAAAAACCTTACATGTATTATTAAATCCAACACACAGTCATTTCAACAGTGAGGCATTTTGTCCCCATTTTGCAGGTGAGTTAATCGAGCCCCAGTGTGGTCAATAAAACTGTCCTTCATCACTTACCTGCAGAATGCCAGGGAATGAATATATATA
>NC_022016.1:1392328-1401068 GCF_000317375.1 Microtus ochrogaster
TTTGGGATAACATCTGCTACTGCTCTCTGCATTCTTTGTTTAACTTCAAGGCTATCTTCTTGATGTTTTCTTTATAAAATTCTCATTTCTTTGTCTTATTATTTATAAAAAATGAATTTCCAAAATAGAACTAGGTAGTCTTCTTTTGAGAATATTTAATGGTTCCTACTGATCAAGGGGTAGAAGGATAGTGCAAGCATTCTAATGTGCACAAACCACGCATCTACAAGCTTTTACCCATATGTTTTCACTAGACTTCACAGTAATTCTCCTCTGAGCATCAAGAACAGTGGTGTTTTAGAATATGTATCCTGCTGAGTACTGCCTTAATGAAAAAATATACATACCTAGCAAGATAAGCTTTCCTTCCTCTATAACAATTAACATTTTATTAACTATGATTAATACCATTTGCTGTAAAACCATAGTTCTTAAATGACTTTAATTTCAATACAGTGATGTGTTTTTACATTCAGAGAGGAGAAGATAAAATCAGGTTCCCTGTCATTATTACACCTAAGCAATTATGGTTATGATGATGAATATGAGATTATTATTATTACTTTCTTCAGCAAACACATATTCTTTCTTTCCCCAGAGCTCCCAGAAATGTTTCTTTTTTTTTAACCATTCTATCATGTTTCTACATTTTCTCTGAAAGTTGGATAAAGAGGTAAAAAGGGATGGGAAAGAGGAAATCCCAAGGCTGCCCGCCTTGAGCTTATTCAGGCCCACTGGTAGCTGACTGCCCCTATGATACACTGCAGCCACAGTTTTGTCTCTTGCTTCTCTGCACTCAAGGCCACCATTGATTAGACACTGACTGCTTTATAGCTGCAGCCTTGGATAGGCAGTTGGAGAAATTGATTGTATTCTATTCCCAGCAGACTGAGACAATATCTAGTAGTCTCCTGGACCTATCAATGAGTACCTTAATTTCCTTTCTTAATTACTCCAGTAAGTAGTTCTTCTGCATATCTAGCCAGAGAGACAAAGAAAGAGAGAGGGGGAAAAGGAAAGTGAGGGGCAATGTGAGAGACAGAGAGCAGCTTTTTGTAGCACTAGGTCTCTCTTAGTGTGTACCATAAAACTGGGTCATATTTGATCATTATCTATTTAGTATATGGATTGTTAGAAATTTTGATTAGATAATCAAGAATCAAGTTGAGTTCAAGGCTCAACTCAGTCAACTAATTTTGTAAATTTGCTGTTATTTTATATAGTTGGAAATTAGATTCAAATCTATAAATGAGAAAATTGCTAAGGCAGTCATACTAGGTACAAATGTTTATAAATACAAATATAGAAGTCATCTCTGCTGACAGCCCACTGAAGACAGACATGGCAATGTGTGCTACCATTTATTGAGTATTTAAGACAATAACTTGAATGATAAATGCTTTAGAAGGATAGTTTCCTTTATGACTTTAAAATAGTGCCTGTGATAAAATAGAAAGATTTTCATTCTCATTTATATTAGTGGGCACTGAAGCTTAGAAGTTTAAATCAATGATAAAATTGTATTAATGGTTATATTTAAGTATACCAAAGATCTAGAGACCCTTTTAATGTTGTCTCATGAAATACCTAGTGAACTGCATACATAAAAATCCCTTGGTTTCATCCTGAATGAGGTAATCCAGACTCAGAAAAATGAGCATGGTATGTACTCACTTATAAATGGAAACTAGGTGTAAAGCTAAGAATAACAAACCCCAGAGAAGATAAGTAACAAGAAGAACCCCAAGAAAACCATATATAGAAGCCCCTATAGATGGGGAAATAGATAAGATCTTCTTACAAAATTGGGAGCATGGGGGTGTGGGAAGAGGGGAGAGTAGAAGGGGAGGAGAAGGGGAGAAGGGAAGGGAGTGGCAAACTTGAAGGAATGGGATAGTTGAGATGGAGGAAGAACAGAGATGAGAACAAGGTAATAGATATCTTGATTGAGGGAGTCTTTATGGGGCTAGCGAGAAATCTGGCACTAGAAAGATTCCCAAGTATCCACAAGGATGACCCCAAATAAGACCCTATGTAATAGTGGAGAGGGTGCCCAAGCTGGCCTTGCCCAGTAGTCAGACTGATAAATATCTTAACTAGCACCATAGAAACTTCATTCAGCAACTGATGAAAGCAGAGGCAGAGAGCCACAGGGGAGCATTGAACTGAGCTCCCAAAATTCAGGGAGAAAAGTAGGAATATGAGCAAAGAGGTCAAGATCATGACAGGGATACCCACTAAAACAGTTTACCTTAGCTCATGAGGGCTCACCAACTCCAAAAGGACAAGAAAAGAACCAGTAGAGGCCCAAGCTAGGCACTCTGAATGTGGGTGAAAGGTGTAGGACTGGGGAAAAAATGTGGAGTCACTGGCAATGGCACCAGGATTTATCCCTATTACTTGTACTGGCTTTTTGGAACCCATTCTCTTTGGAGGAATACCTTGCTGAGCCTAGATATAGGCACGGCCTTCATTCTTCCTCAAAACAATGTGCCTTACCCTCTCAGACGAGTTGATGATGGGGTGGAGTCAGGGGAAGGTGAAGGAAATGGGAAGAGGGGAGGGAGTAGGACCTGGGATTGGGATATGCAATGACAAAAGATAATTTTTTTAAATAATTTTTTTTAAAAAGGAGTCACCAAACAAGACTCAATTCAGGAAAATTAAGAAGAAGATGGTGAACCAGTTACACCAGGGAAACAATGGACATCATGAAGATAAAATCAGACAAACTCAGGTAAAGAATTTCACCACGTATTAAATTTAATTCAGTAAAACTGGTTACCTAAAGTTATGTAAACCAGACTAATTCCAAAAATCAATCAAACAAAACAAAACAAAAGGCTGCTGTTAGTTTAACCTCTTAGGGCATTTAGACAATTCTGAACTTACTTCTAAAATTTGATTTCACAGTAGAAATCCAGTGCATATAGAATTTTGTATGAAGATTTCCCTCTAACATAGTTTGACATTTTTTACCTTTAGATGCTTTTTGATTAGTATCCAAAGACAATTTCTGCTCCTTCACCTACTCCCCACCCCTACTCTGATTTTCTGTCATATCATATGGATCAAGGCTGATGGTTTAAGAACAAATCTCTAAAAAGACTTGGATGCATGGAGTTGGGCCATTCATACTCTGTCAAGGGCAGGGCTTGAATGCAACTCTCCATCCTGCCTTGCCAGGGAGGGTTTACTATATAGTTATGAGCAAAATTGGCACACCTGATAACAGATTACCTATCTCTACATCTATGGACAGAAGAAAGAGTCTTAGGTAGCTGAGTAAACCAGGGAAGGCTAGCAGACTTGACTTAAATCCTATGCTTTGTGGGATCTAGAAAAAAACTCTCTGGAAATCCAGATCAGATTCCCATAGGTCTTATTTCCATGACCTAGCTCCTGCTCATGGCAAGAGCATGCCAGGGCAGAGCATCCATAACTACATTATGTAAGGGGGTCCCATTGTCCAAGTTGTCTTAGCTCAAATTGATTCATTCCATGTGCTGTGCTATGCAGTAGGCAAGAAGAGTCCAAAATACCCCTGTTATCTACATTTCTGTTTTTTTATCAAAAAAGAAAAAGAAAAAAATCTCGGTTTCATATAGCCTTGTGACTGTGTATATATTGTATAGGAGATATGTAGATAAAATTCTCTTGACATGAAAACAATATGTTAAAATTCTCACTGAAATCTTACAATCCATACAGTGATGGATTCTTACAATGTCAACAGTAGGCATTTTGCATTCATGTTCCATGGAGAATTTGCTCTAACTCTCTCCAGCACTGTGTAACCCATCCTTCTAGGGCACGAACTAAAGACATTGCATTTTAACAAGAGCCTCTAATGATTCGTGGAAACACTGATCTTGAAAATCAGTGAGTTCTCTTTCAAATGTTCATTTCCAGCTCCTTTCTCCACTCAGTACTCAAGGTTCACTTGGGTTCATATACTTTAGTTCTTGTGGATAAATCATAGCTGTTTCTTGTTAAGGTGCTATGCCCTTTCTTCCTCTCCAGGCATTGGTTAGAGGTGAGCATGTGACCTGATTTTGACTAATCTTAAGCAAAATGTTTTTAAGATCCCAGTTCCTTCTAAAACAGAAACATATAGGAAAAGGTAGTCATTTACTTGACTTTACTTGATATTTTGGAAGGAATCCAGCATGTGCAATTCTTGGTGGTTCTGTATTTTACTGTCTCTACAGGGTGACATATGCAAAAGCAATATGGTGAGGGTCACATATTAGAAAAATGTAAATTTTGTGTGTCTGTGAAAGTGAGCTCAGAGTCACTCAACAAATTATGGAGTCAACAGATGCTATTCTAATTGTATGAATAATAAATAGCCTTTGGGTTAATACACAGTTAGTCAAGATCTACTGCTCTAGCCAAAAGTATTTTAGCTTTCTCCTTGCCCCTTCTTGCCTTTAAGCATTTCTTCCCTTCAAAATCAATGCAGGAAAATCATGTTGAAGCTTTATCAACTCAGCATGCTACCTATCATGTGAGAGAGCCAGATGAAGAGAAATTGAAGTGGCCATTTGACTCTGCTGTCAAATATGAGATATCATAACTTATCTTTGGCAGATTCTAGATTGCAGTAAATTGATGGCATGATACTCCAACCTAAATTGGTCCTATTGATCAGAGGAACGAAAACTATGGCCCACAGGACAAATCTGACCACCTGCATTTTTCTGTAAGTTTTATTGTAACACAGCCACTCTTGTCCATTGATATGACGTGTATAGCTGCTTTTATGCTGCCGTGGCAATGTTGAATAGCTATCAAACATGAGAAGTGTTCCAAAAGGTCTAAAGGATTTTACAACCTCTACTGATCTTTGATATAAATGATGTAATTCTTAGATAAAGAGAAGTCTTATGTTTTATATACCAAGAGAGGGAACTCACAGCCTTATTGATGAAAAACCGTAAGAAACAAACTGTCATTCAAACTGGAGGGCAAACATACCTATACAGAAGTAGAAAGAAAGTAACTATAAGCAGAATCATTATTGACCCAGACGACAAAGTCTTGAACCTGATTTATCCTTAGATAATGTTCCAACTTGTACATGAAGTGGTTCCCTAAAGGCTCTTTTAGAAGTCTTTGCTCCAGCATCCAATTATTGAGGCCACTAACTTAATAATCAAATTAATATATTAGATAAAATAATAGTTTGATGCAATTTGGTAAAGTGAGAAAACTCTTAAAATTGAAATGAAGCAAATGTCTTATGTGTGACTTGTCTCTACCCCCTCTTACACTCCGCTTCTGGTGTAAATAGTTTTGTTCTAACAAATTCTTTCCACCTCTATTTTCTATTTTCTACTTTACCATGACTAGGAAGCAATGGAGTCAAGTGACAACAAACTTGAAACTGTTAGATCAAATAAATATTTCCATCCATTATTGCTTTTCTAGATATCTGTTGTAATGATGAATGGCTGTCTAAGTCGAGAAAGCAGAAGAAAACTTCACAGAAAAGTCTAGATATCTAATATATAAATAGGCCAAATTGTAAGAGACATGCACATATTCAAGAGGGAAGCTGATTCAATTACTGAAATGCTAAAGAAAAAGATATTTCAAAATGAGTAGTATGACATCTGAACTGAGAAACCAGAATAGAAATAGAACTGAAAGGGAACATAAACCAAATAAATTCTGGAGGACTGCAGCCTACAAACTTCAACTCTCTTTTCAGCTTGCTCTTTTTATTTTTTTACTTTGAAATTTGTATTTTATTTAATTAAATTTTTATTTAGTTATATTTTTTGAGATTATCCATTGTTGGTGTTTTTTTTTGGGGGGGGGGGTAGTAGAGCCAGCCTGGTATATGAAACATTGTTGAGAGATTATCAATTAGCTAAGTGATAGCCACATTTCTGTGTGGTATGAGATAAATTACCTGGAGCTTCTTCCCCACTTTTCTTTAGAATAAGAGTTACTACATAATCTTATATATGGGGGTATAATCTATGTACCCAGAAAAGTGTATTCTTAATCAAGAAGATATGAAACAAACATCAGTCTTTATACTTTAAATGAGTTCTTACAGATAACAGAATTCTCTGTAAACATTAACTTGCATCTTCAGCAATAAGGGATGTGGTAGATTTGCTATATGCCTGTGAGAAGCTACGTAAAGTATTAACAAAAACACAGAAAGGGGGGACTGACTTTGAGAAACATACAAAAGTTGCTTCCTAAATTACCAATATCTCCAAATATGAATTATCTTGGTCATAGGTCAATAAAAATACATATTGATAGGCTTGAAGTTTGAGTTGTTCATTTTACCTGAAATACCTTTGCAGTTTTGCCTCCTATATGAGGATAATTAATGTCTGTTTTTATTTCAGATAACGGAGGATATTTGCAAAAACAGGGGCTCCTTCTAATCCGTGTAATCAAAATAGAAATTGACACAAGGCCATGGACTCAACTATGTTCATATCAGCTTTGTTTGACATATCCAGAACCTGGAAACAACCTAAATACCCTTTGACCAAAGAATGGATAAAGAAAATGTGGTACATTTACACAATGGAGTACTACACAGCAGAAAAAATAACGACATCTTGAATTTTGTAGGCAAATGGGTGGAATTAGAAAACATTATTTTGAGTGAGGTAACCCAGACCCAGAAGGACAATTATCACATGTACTCACTCATAAGTGGCTTTTAGATATAAAGCAAAGAAAACCATCCTACAAAACTCAATCCCAGAGAACTTAGACAACAATGAGGACACTAAGAGAGACATACATAGATCTAATCTACATGGGTAGTAGAAAAAGACAAGATCTCCTGAGTAAATTGGGAGCATGGGAACCTTGGGAGAGGAATGAAGGGGAGGGGAGAGGCAGGGAGGGGAGAAGAGAAAAATGTAGACTTCAACAAAAATCAATTTACAAAAAGTCATCATATAGAAAAAAAACAAATTCTAGTATCAGTTACTAGGCATTATATTCAGCACTTTAAAGGCTGTATTTTATCAGAGAAAGATAATAAAGTGATATCAGTTCCTGGAATATTTACACATATTCCTGAGTGTTAAAGAGAGGGGTATGCTATTTTGTTAAGAATAGCTCCAAAAATATATGTCAATTTGAATACAGAGCTGTAGATGGTATAAGGCCAGATGTGTACCCACTGAGATTGGACGCTCATAGCGTCACTCTCAGAAGAACATTCCATACATTTGGGGGCAAAATACTGATTACTTAACAAGTTCTTCTTGTGAAAGCCAGCAATGTAAATAGCCCATCATATACAGTTTGTCCCGAAGAGAGGAATGTATCCAGATAAATCTACTAAGTCCGTTAAGTAAGAAAACTGGGCTGAGCAGGACTTGTGATCATGGACCTTCTGACAAAAATCATGTAATTAATTTTAAATAAATATCCAGGGTTCACATATTCCTAAAGAAGTTCCCTACAACATTTTGAGTTCATAAGAGTGCTAAAGAGTGTGTGGTTCTAAAATTAGATACAGTTATTAACATAGTGTAAAACATGAGTTACCTCAAGCAGCCAAACAACAAAAGCGAAGAGAAATAGAAGACTCAAGAACCTAAAGAAAGAAGAATCGAATTATTTGTCTCTGGATATAATCAACTATTGTGTGAATTTTCCTGAAGAGATGTGAGCAAATGTCTATTTACTTTGATATGACACCCATGACATGAATAACTAATAATAATAGTGATGATGATGATGATAACTGAACCTTACATAATACTTAGCTTGGTAGATGAGTTTCTTTGGAATGCTTTCAGGAGCATAGTACAGGAATTGGAGGAAATCCATGTACTTGCAGCATCAAAAAGTCCCAGAGCAGATACATATTGACCCCCCAGAAGCTGTAAGTTATTACCTTATTGTTGTATATTAATTGTTAAACATTTTGCCTCCTATTAATCCACTCTGGTAACTTCAGAGAGCATGTGCAGTTGGGGTAGTATAATATGTATCTGGAGATGGTATGTTCTGATGAAATGAGTGACTAAAATATCAAGAGATTGTCTAATGACATTACCTCACTCACAGGAAGAAATGTTAAAAAAAAATCGGGTCTTAATGGATTTGTGCGGATAATTGTAGCTGCTTTTTACTTCAAGATGGTAACAGCCATGTCATATCCAGTCTCAACCAAACAGAATAAATTGGTTCTTTATGACATTGAACTTGCATTAACAATAATGTGTTACACAGTTAAATTTTTGTAAATATAGATCTTACATTAAGTATCCTTGCTATGATAGTCTTTTGGTTTTTGTTGAGTAAATTATTTACCTGACAATTTCAAATTCACTAGTTTCCCTTCTCTTCATACATCTGTCTAATTAAATCTTTTCACCTCAGTATTCCTTCTCTATACTTCCATATTATTTATGGTCAAGTACTATCCACCTCTTATAAGTCACTCACCAAAGTCTCTTTCTGGTTTCCTGACTTCTATAGATATTTTGAGTAGAACATGAACTAGAAAAATTATTTATTTTTGTGCATGAGTGTTTGTCTATATGTATATATTGATAATATGTATGTGCAGTACAGTGGTCAGAAAACATTGGATCTCCTGGAACCGGAGTCATGGATGATTGTGAGCACTCATACTGGAACTTGGGACCTGTGTAAGAGGAGAAATTGCGCTTAAAAGGAAAGTCATCACTTTAGTCTCAAAATAATAGGTCTGAAGGGAGAATTTGATATGTAATGTGCT
>NC_022016.1:1401572-1402535 GCF_000317375.1 Microtus ochrogaster
CTTCATCTAGCGATGGATGGAGATAGAGACAGAGACCCTCATCAGAGTACTGGACTGCACTCCCAAGGTCCAGTTGAAGAGCAGAAGGAGGGAGAACATGAGCAAGGAAGTCAGGACCATGATGGGTTGGTCCACTTACTGAGGCAGTGTGCCTGTTCTAATGGGAGCTCACCAAGGCCAGCTGGACTGGGACTGAAAGAGCATGTGATCAATCTGGGCTCTTTTAATTTCTTGAGACAGCGTTAGCATGCCTATATACATCACACTGATTCATCTTTGAATTTGTAGGTCACATTCTGTGAAATAATCTACAGAAAGAGAATAAATGATCTAAAAATAACAGTAGTGATATATCTCACAAGTTTTCATTGAGCAAAGGAGTGTAGAAACAAAAGATATCGAACAGACAGTCCATTTGTGTTAACTATGAGAACAACACTGGCATTTTATTACTAACTTTTACCATTGTTTCAGCAAATATATCTAACAAAAAGCAGCTTAAAGAAAGAGAATAATGCTTTAGTTTTAAGTTGAGAGCATTCAGACAGTCATAGCCAGGAATAGATGTTCTCTGGAGCAGACAAGAGCTACTCACATTGCAATCAAAGTTACAAAGCAGAGACAGACTAGTGCTCTAGAGTTTGAACTCAGTTCATTTTCTCTGTTTTGTTCAGTCCTAGAACTCAGCTCATACAATGGTATCACTTACATCCACTTGACTTTCCCTACCTCAATAAACCTAATACACATAACCTTTTAGAGCTATCCCAAGAAGTTTGTTTCCATGGTGATTCCAAAACATTTAATATGACAGTCAAGACTAGCCACCATGGCCATGTTGTCAGACTTTACATTGAAGGCGATTCTCAGGAAAGAAATGATTGAAATAGAACATGAAAAGAACCTGTGGGAGACATCTATGATGTTCTCTTTCCTGTTAATTCTTTTTTATTTATTTTTTTT
>NC_022016.1:1403407-1458518 GCF_000317375.1 Microtus ochrogaster
TCTGCTCTCCTCCCTGCCTCTTTCTTACCCCCCCAACCCTCCCCCAACATCCCCATGCTCCCAATTTACTCAAGAAATCTAGGTTATGCATTTGAGAGAAAATAAGCAGTATTCACCTTTATGAGACTGCTTAATTTAATTTAAAAATATGATTAAAAATTTTATCCATTTATTTGAAAAGAGCATTATACCTGAATAAAATATCATAACTTATATAGACCACAAATTTTCTTTCCACTGGCCCATCAATAGCCCCATAGACAGACTGTATAACTTGGTGTAGTAAATGATGTTATAACAGCCTGACTATGGAGGTATCATTATGCTTGGTAACATTTATTTTTTCAGATATACACCCAGGAGTGGTATATATGAATGATATTGTCTGTTTGTTATTAATTACTTAAGGACTCGCACATATATTGCCATAACAACCGAGTAATTTATATTCCCACCAATAATATGGAAGGGTTCTGTTTTCTCTACATCCTCATCAACACTTGATTTTGGCATTCTGGTTTCTTCTTTTCTTTCTTGTTTATTTTTGTGTGTGAATGGCAGCAATTGTCACTGGTTATATGGCTTTAGCTTCCATTTCCCTGATGAATAAAAATGTTCAACATTTTCCCTTTTACCCATTAGCAATTTCTCTTCTTTGGATAACTGTCTGTCATCCAGTTATGCCAGCACCATTTGTTAAAGATGCTTTCTTTCTTCGATTGTATAATTTTAGCTCCTTTGTCAAATATCAGGTGTTCATAGGTTTGTGGATTAATATCTGGGTCTTTGATTCAATTCCATTGGTCAACATCTCTGTTTTTGTGCCAATACCAAACTGTTTTCATTACTGTAGCTCTGTAATAGAGTTTGAAGTCAGGGGTGATAATACCTCCGGAAGTACTTTTATTGTATAGGATTGTTTTGACTATCCTGTTTTTTTTTTGTTGTTGTTTTTCCATACAAAGTTGATTATTGTTCTCTCAAGGTCTGTGAAGAATTTTGTTGGGGTTTTGATGGGGATAGCATTGAATCTATAAATTGATTTGGTAGAATTGCCATTTTTACTATGTTGATCCTCCCAATACAAGAGCATGGGAGATCCTTCCATTTTCTGGTATACTCTTCAATTTCTTTCTTCAAAGATTTAAAGTTCTTGTCAAATAGATCTTTCACTTCCTTAGTTAGAGTTATCCCAAGATACTTTATGCTATTTGTGGCTATCGTGAAAAGTGATGTTTCTCTGACTTCCCTCTCTGCTTCTTTGTTCTTTGTGTATAGGAGTGCAACTGAATTTTTGGAGTTGCTCTTGTATCCTGCCACATTACTAAAGGTGTTTATCAGCTGTAGGAGTTCTTTGCTGGAGTTTTTGGGGTCACTTATGTACACTATCATATCATCTGCAAATAACAAAAGTTTGACTCCTTCCTTTCCAATTTGAATCCCCTTGATCTCCTTATGCTATCTTATTGCTATTGCTAGAACTTCAATCACTATATTGAAGAGGTATGAAGAGAGTGGACAGCCTTGTCTTGTTCATGATGTTAGTGTAATTGCTTTAAGTTTCTCTCCATTAAATTTGATGTTAGCTGTCGCCTTGATGTATATTGCTTTTATTATATTTAGGAATGAACCTTGTATTCCTAATCTCTCCAAGACCTTTATCACAAAGGGGTGTTGGATCACTGTCTGTTAGTGTATCTGCCCATTTGTTTAATGGATTTTTGGTTAATTTAGCATTCACTGTTTTAAATTTCTTATATTCTGAGTACAACAATAGCAGTCACAGACTTTTCTCTCTTTATATAACTACCTCTTCTTTTCCGTTAATTGTTCACTGTGCAGAAACTCTTGAGTATAGCAAAACCCTAGTGATCATATCTTTCTATTATTTCATAAATTATTGGAATTGTATATAGAAAGCCCTTGCCTATGCCTACTTGTAAAATGTTTTATCCTACTAGTTTCAAAGTTTTGACTCTTTGATTCATTTTGAGTTGGTATTTTCACAGAGTGAGAGGTCATGATATGGTTTAAGTCTTCTACAAGGGAAAATCAAGTTTTGCTAAAATCATTTGTCAAAGAAATTGCCTTTCTTAATATGTATCTGCCACCTCCATCAAAAATTGGATGGCTGTGGGTTCATGGATATATTTCTGAGTCCTGTATTGTATTCTATTAGATTGCATATCTGCCTTTGTATTAATTCTGGCCTAATTAGCTTTAACTGTCAGAATGATTTACTGTCAGCTTAGATTTACTGGGGGAATCCCTGCATGAGAGGATGTCCTCTGATTGTTCATTAATATGACAAGGCCCATGTCTCTAGGTGAGGTGCTCTTCCTAGGCAGGTGGTCCTGAGCGGTATAAGAAAGCTGCCAAGAAGGAGCAATGAAGCAAGAACCAGGATGCAGTGTAACTCCATGGCTTTGGCTTCAGTTCCTGCCCTGACCTACCTTAGTAACAACTATCTTCAAAGTTTCTTTTGGCCATGATATTTATCAGAGTAATATAAATCAAACTGGAACAAGTACCACACTACTTTTTATCATTATAGCTCTATTGTTAGGTGGCATGATGCCTCCCAACCTTTGCTTCTTAGTATTGGCCTGGATATACAGGGTTTTTTGTGCTTCCATATAAACCTTAAGATTTTTCCTATGTTAGTCTGTTTCTACATTTCATTTCAAAAGCATATTACATTTTTAAAACATTATTAAGTCAAACTTTTTTCAAATAAAATGCTTGTAATCACAAATAAGACCACAGGAAACAGAAAACGAGCTTCAGACCAGACAAGGCTACATTGTGAAAACTTCACTCTCTCTCTCTCTCTCTCTTTCTCTCTCTTTGTCTTGCGATCACTTGCACAATTTTTCTCTATCTTTCTAACCCCTTACACACACACACACACACACACACACACACACAAACACACACACACACACACTTGCTAAAAATAAAATACAAAAGAAAAAGTTTGATATAGTATGCCTATTGCATGGAGAAACAGACTAGCTGTCATGATGCACACAATACCTGCACATGACAGAACCAGTTAAAAGTTCCAATATGGAAGCTTGAGGAGCTTCCAAGGCTGCACCACTAGCTGAGGTGCTATTGCCAGTTGATGGTTGCTTGGGGAGGAAGTCCATTTACTTTTGGTGAAGGTTGCTGATCATATTTTCATTCCCTAGTGAGGTCCCACACCTGTGTAACACTAATTGGACTCAGTGGGTAAAATAAGATAATGAGTGAAAAAATTGAAGTGAAGGAGGACCTGAAGTGGAGTGGGAGATATGGGATTACAGAGGAAGTTGGGATGATTAGAAGTGCGTATGATTAATAAACATATATATAAACACATTTATACCTTCAAATATAGATTTATATATACCATATATTTGTATATTTACATATATGTATACATACACATAGAAAGATGATAGATAGATAGATAGATAGATAGATAGATAGATAGATAGATAGATAGAGAATCACTTAAAATTAAAATTAAAATAATGAGTCAGGAAATAGGACAAACCAACAAATGAACAGTTCGGGTATTTGATTTCTCAGAGCAACTGCAACATTTTAAATGGCTGAGCTTAAGTACCTCATCTATAAAGAGAGAACATTGGCTTTGCCTTACATGGTCACTGTGAATATCCATATGAAAGTTACTACTACATGCAGTATACTTTCCACTTGGTGAAATCTCTATATTTCTTAGGCTGACAAAATCTTTGCCAAACTGCTATGATGTGCATCATAATCTCAGGTGCACCCTGAGAGTCACCAGACTGTGCAATGAGTTCAGGAAAGAGTTGAGGACCCTTGTAGGACTGGGAAATAAAGCTCTAGCAGCTCATTGAGGAAGACAGCAAGGGAGGTAGGAAGCCCAGAGGCTAAATTTTATTTTCCAGGTGTAAATTACACTAGACTTTTCATTTAAACAGAGAAGTTACATGGGGGGAAAGATGCAGGTAGATGGTACCCCTGGAGGACCTTGTGATGAACCTGCCTTTTAGAAAGTGTTTCAAGTCAGCAGAGAACAGAGGTTATGTTGCTTCTATTTTTATTATAGGCAGTAGTGATGACTGTAATCACTATTATTTTAGTGAACCTGTTGGGTACCACATATTTAAGATCGTTATCTCATCTAATCCTTACTCAAAGCACCACGAGAATCCTTGTCATTCATCAGCTTTTTCCTAAGTACTAGGAACTTCTCTAAGCCTTTTACACATATTAATGCATTTAATACTTTGTAACAGCCTTGCGAGATAGGCGCTATTCTTATCTCCAGTTTATAAATGAGCAAACTGCAGCAAAGAGAGATTAAATGACTTATCTGAAGCCATACTGCTATCAAGTAATGGAGCTGGGATTCAAACCCTGGCTACTTGGCTCTGGTGCTCACTCGCATAACCATTATAGTGTATCGACGTTCTGGGCCTACTATGCCCATATTCACGATAACTAAAACCATATTCAAATCTCTTGCTCAATATCACCCATTTTGTATTACATTGTGCCCAGGCTCATCCTTTACATTACAACCCTATCTTCCAAAAAAATAGTATGTACTCATGGCTCATAACAAATATTACATCACACAAATGTCTTAAGGCAGAAAAGAATAGCAACAGTAGCATTTATTTATTGAACAATGAGAAATGTTTAGGCTATGTGTTTGTGAATGTGGTGTGTGTGTGTGCATGTGCACATACACCTATGTGTGTGGGAAAAAGTTGACATTAAATGTTTATTAAGTGTCTTCTTCTATTGCTCTTTTGCGGTTGTTTTACTTATTTATTGTTTATTGATTGAATGAATGATTGATTGATTTTTACTGTGGAGGAGTCTCTGGTTAAACATTGACTTCAATTCACTGATTCTTTTCATCAAGCTTGCCAGTTTGCCTCGAGGATTTGTGCTATCTCTGTTTACTGAGCATTGGGATTGCAAGTGGGCCCTCATACCAAGAGAGCTCTGAAGTGGATGCTGGGAATCTGAATAATGGTCCTCTAGCTTGCATGGCAAGTTCTTTACCTTCTCAGCCATCTCTCTGACATAGGAGGATATATTTTACATTTTTAGTCTATATGTGACAAGTCAGAGAACTGAGCATTGCTGAAGCTACAAAATTAGTGAGGTAACTCAAAATGAGTTCTTCTCCTGCCCACAGTGGTAATATGCATCACTCAATACCCTCTCAACCATAATGAGAGAATTCAGAATCTGATCTCTCGTCTCTCCACTCCCATCCCCAGGGAATTCTACACTTATTGGATTCTTGGGGGAATTTTAAAATATATTCCAAATTTTAATGTGTATAAGGAATCTTTGGCAAACTGTTATAATTCCAGCCTCAGCAGCAAATTCCTTTGCATGTTAGCAAACATGCCTCAGGCCTCAGAAGAGCAGGTGCTTGTCTGACCCAGGTGTCACCTTCATGTGATATATCTCATTAGCCTCCAGCAGAAATTTAGTCTGGCCTATCCCTGTTCCAAGATGCAACCTCCTATAATTGGAGGGAGGTGTGAGGACCTGTCTATGAAGAACATAGAGGTGGGTTTCTCTCTGGGACCATAGTAAAGGCATAGGAAACCTATGCCACATACTTCTGACCAAAACTTAGTAGAAACAACTTACATGATGACATCCAATGAAAGGAGTCCAGAGATCCCACTGCATAAACATCTTTACTTCTGGCCCTGTCTTAGAGTCTGAATCTTTCTTTATGCACCCTCTTTGGTTGTACAGCTCCTTGTATCATCAGGGAAGAAGGGACAACAAGCCAGAAGAGGTAAAATAGTAAGAGTTTAAGTTGAGGAAGTAGAATATACACTGAGAAAAACACAGAGAGAAATGCATACACAGAGAGAAACATATAGGCATATCATCTATTGTCTATCTATCTATCTATCCACCTATCTATTACCTACCTATCTGATGTAGGTGGGTCTTCTGTCTATGTGTTACTTTCAGTGGTAAATAAAGAAACTGACTTGGCCTTTTGATAGGCCAGCCCTTAGGTGGGTGGAGTAGACAAAACAGAATTCTGGGAGAAAGAAAGCAGAGTCAGGCAGACGCCATGATTCTCTGACTCGAGACAGATGCAGGTTAGGATCTTTCCTGGTAAGCCACCATCTCGTGGTGCTGCACAGATTATTAAATATGGGTTAAAGCAAGATGTGAGAATTAGCCAATAAGAGGTTGAAACTAATGGGCCAGGCAGTGTGTTGTTATTTTGGGTGTAAAGCTAACCTTGCAGAAGCCAGGTGGGTAGAAAAGCAGGCCTGCTCGCCTCATCACTACACCTATCTATCTATCATCTATCGATATATCATCATCTATCATTTTCTATATCTTGATCTCTAAAATAGGATCTATATATTGTTGCTATTACTTAATATTCAGTAAAACTCCATCTTAAGGAAGATCTTCAATTAACTGAACAAGGCCTATGCTAATATAATCTTTGAAATCTTCTCATTATATACACTAACCATGTATAGAAAATGCCTTTATATAAACAACTCTGATAGTAACTATTTTTTAATTGTTTCAGAAGAGGCAGAAAATTTAAGAAAAATGTATTTTAGAGAAAACAATGCAGACGACATTACACTGTGGACTAGGTAATTGCAAAAATGCCTTTTGGTGGGATCATTCTTCACCATTAGGTCTGTCTTCTCTCCTTTTCTTCCCTGGAGGTTTCCTGTGCTCCAAAGTTTATCAGCATACTGTGCTGAGCAACAAAAATGTAGACAGATCCTGAGAGAAATGTTGCTCATTAGCACCCATCAGATGCATTCTCTCAGTTTAACTATCATAACAGCAAACTCTTAAATCACTTTAAAAGCACTGGAAGATAAAAACACAGTAACAGTCCTTGATATCCTGTGTTAAGCAGAGTATATGTCTGATGTGAGCAGAGCACTGCTTTGTATAGGGACCCACATGGAACTAAGTCTTGACCCAGGCCTCAGAAAGCAAAAGGGCATACATGGTACCACATGATAGAGGTGTTTTGAGAAGTGTAATTGGTGATTATTTATTAAATTGCTTACCATTAATCCTGGAAATTAAAATTCACAGAATGGTCCAGGACAATTGACTCCTATTAGTTTTCTGTCCTCTGAATTCCATACTTGCTCATCGACATGCGTGTGAGCGTACATATGTGTACACATGCTCTCTCTCTCTCTCTTAAGAGAGTACCTTAAAATACAGACTTTTGTTAGGGCTTTCTTTGCTACCTTTAAAAACCTTATATCTGAAGTCACAAGGCAGTTGTCATGAGTTTCAAATAACTCTTATATATAGAAAGCTGCCGAGATCACTGTGTGTTGTTGGTTATCTATTAGAACCCTGGATTCCCCACCTACTAAGTTCTCCACTATTTCCTGTTATTCAGACTGACAGAGATGCTGTTTATTATCTGGACATGGCTATGCACTTAAATATTTGAGAGCAGATCCTATTGGTCCTGAGGGAGTAAATAAACAGCTTAAGAACAGAGAGGGTGGAGTTGGCACAGTCTGATGACAGGGACATCTACCTTTTGCTATCAACACCCTTGTTCCTGTTGTTTGTGGAGCATGTCAGTTGTTCAGTTAGTTCAGTGTGAAATTTAATTTGAGTTCCTGGGTGAGCAGGGAGGAGGGTGTGAATAATATGACACTGGTTAATTTCATGTTTTATGGACACCCACAACCCCAAATGTACATTTCTTGGTGAAAACAGAACCTTCGGGCCATTGTATGAAATGATATGTGGTCCATAGGGAAAACAAAGTGAGAAAGGGGAGGAAAACATAACGAATACATCGTTTGCTGAAATCAAATAAACTCAGGAACTTCCATTCTAATGGGTTAGATTGACAGGCAGAGAATAAAAGGCCAAACAGAATTTTTTTTTAACTCTTCCAATATATTTTCACATGACTGCAAACATTCTTTAGCTTATTATCAAAAACCCCTCACTCTAGCCTCATCCAGTTTCCATACTTGGAGCTGGCCTTATCTTACTCTTTGTGTTTGTTTGTTTGCCTGCCTGCTTGCATGTTTTTTGAGATGGGGTTTCTCTGTCTTGGAACTCTTTCTGTAGATCAGGATGGCCTTCAATACATGTGCCTGTTTTTGCCTCTTTAGTGCTTGAATTAAAGATTTGCACCACCACCACCAGGCTGTCCTTATCTTACTCTTGCTTCAAATTTTTCTTTGCATCCCTCCATATTGCTATATAAACTCAAGCTCTTATAAATGCCCCATTTATGATGGGAGGCTATACTAGGTATGGCTCTCTAGTGGAGCAGAACTTATATAACACATACATATCAAAAGGCATTTAATAGAATAGCATATTACTGATTGGGGCTAGGCAACAACAGAGAATTTTACAGTAGTAGAGGAACTGAGACCTAAAAGCCACTCAGTTCAAAATTGCTGGATGTTTTAGCAATTTTAAATAGATGGAAAGCGATGGAAGATTTTTGAAGATTTTTTTTCAACTTCAGCCCACATTGGAACTCAAAGAAAATGGAGTTTTATGTCAGTAATAAAATTGTCAGTTTTTTTTTGTTGGGTGGTGGAGCACATTTTAAATCCCAACACTTGGGAGGTAGAGGCAGGCAGACATCTTTGGGTTCCAGGACAGCCAGAGCTATGCAGTGAAATCCTGTCTCAACCCAATCCTCTAAAAGAAATGCTAGCTTGGCATTACAGCAACAAAGCTTGTCACACTCACTGGTAAGCAACAGAGCAAGGCAGTTGTCACTGCATTCTCACAGTCCTTTTAATATTTGGAGCACAATAAGATGCTACGGGAATGTGTTCTCATCTCTGCTAATTTTTCCTAGAAAACCCTTCACATATCTGCCCAAAGCCCTGCCCCTTGGTTGATTTCAGATCTAATCAAGCTGACAATCAAGGGTAACTGTCATGACAAATCCCACCCCCCATCCCCCACATTCAAAATCAGTTAGGTTTTGTCTAGTGTTATTTAGATCTTTATCAACCACATAAATCTACCAGGAACTAACCTTGTTGCTGCCTTTATATACTGTATAGCTTCAATATGAAATGTTCACTGCAGGCTTATATTCTTACCACTTGTTCCCTAGTTGCTGGTGCTATTTTAGAGACTCTCTGAAACCTCCATGAGATTGTGCATAGCTGACTGAAGTATGTCAGTAGGGCCAGGTCTTTTGAAAGTAATAACCAAAGTTCTGTTGCTGGCCTTTCTTCAAGTTTCCACATCTGCTAAGATGTGAGTAACCTAACACATGCTCCCACAGCCATGCCTCTCCCACCAAGATGGACTATAATCTCTTGAAACTATGAGCCAAAATAAAATTTTCCTCCCTTAATATCATATCGGTCATGTATTATGATCATAGTTATAACAAGTATGGAGCTCTTTCTGCTAGGCATCCTGTTATTGGAGGCCACTCACACTCAAAAACTGTATTAATTGAAACAATGCTTTGCCTGTTAAATTATGCATATTTCTATCTAGCTCTTGTATCTTTTTTTGGGTGGGGGGGATTTTTCAAGACAGGGTTTCTCCGTAGCTTTTTGGTTCCTGTCCTGGAACTAGCTCTCTTAGACCACGCTGGCCTCGAACTCACAGAGATCCACCTGCCTCTGCCTTCCAAGTGCTGGGATTAAAGGCATGCGCCACCACTGCCCAGCACTAGCTCTTGTATATTAAAGTAAACCATCTCCATTAATCTGTGCATCATCACAAGGTCATGGCCTACAGGCAAAGTTTTGGCACACTCCAGCAGAGGCCTCTGTCTCTTCTGGCAGCTACATGGCTGCTCACTAACTCTGCCTTCTTTCTCTCTACATCTCTGTTCAGATTTCCTGCATGGCTCTACTCTGTTAAACCATTGGCCAAAAGTAGTTTCGTTATTGACCAATGACAGTAAAACCTATTTACAAAGCAGACTGAGGAAAATCCCACGTCAGTGTCCTCTAATTTGTACCAATCCTACTTTTCTGACACTGCCTACTTGATACACTGAACTCTAGGTTTCTACTTATCATCTACAGAACTTTACGGGTTTGAATTCTCATATTTTAAACTAGCAGAATGAGCATTCAGTTCTATGGTAATGTAAATTTTGAACCAAAATGTGAGGCACACAGATTACACAGTGAATGAATATTTACTTTATCAACATAGCTCAGGTATGTCTTATTCTATGTACTCTTTCTTAATTTAATATGGTGTCTGATGGTATAATTTCACCTTGAATGCACATCTTTTTCTGCAATCACTGTGTTCTATATTTGTAAAAGTCTATGTTTGCCCTTCCACCCACCATTACATTTCATTTGTAATTGTGTAGTTTGTGTTTTAGTACTGAGTTCTAGATACATGGGTGAGTTCATGAATGGTAGAATAAACCAATGTTTGCATGAATATATAGCTGATGAGAACCTAGATTAAAAGTTAGCTTTCTTATGATGCCTTATCTGGCTCCATCAGTACAACATTAGTGGTTTTGTAAGCAGTGGTGATGTTGCAGGCAAGATAAAGTTGTCTCCCTAAGGAACTCATAGCCCCTCAAGGAACCTGTCTTTATCTGAATTCTGTTGAAAGATACTGATTTCAATGATAAAATTGGCAGACAAGATTGGTGAGGTCTCGGGTAGTGGTAGGAGCCACCATGATAAGGATCCTTGCAAGGTTCTATGGAGAAGCTAATATTTTAGGAGGAAAGGACTGGCTTGGCCAGAGAAGTCATTCATACATTTATTCTGTAAGATGGAAGGGGTACTTAGGATAACCAGGCAAGAATTCCAATCTTCATTCTTTGTGACATCATTGTATGACTGTCTGTGGGACTTTTCACATGTTGGAGTTTTCATTTCCTCATTTCTAGGTTGAAAAAAGGAACTTGGGGGATACTTGTTGTGACAGGAATAGATATGGTTTATGCTCTTCCTAATTTGCTGACAAATTTTAAGTAAAAAAAAAATGTATATCTGTCTGGGTGTGTATGTGTGTGTGTGTTTCTGTCTCAATTTTTTCCATTTTCCATTGCCAACCTGAATCTTTCCACCTTGCATGGCCTATTTTACACCCCATGCTAGTAGTCTTTCCAGTTCATCCTAATTGTTCACTCAGATCCCTGCCTTGCTGTTTCATGGTACTTAGCCATACATGTAATACATTTTTGAAGAATTCATTTGGTATCTGTCTTTCCTGACAGACTAGGAAATGTCAACACATGGTAATTTTTAACTATGGACATTAAGTGAGGAATATAGACATGTTTGCTTGGCACACCTGGGAGACACTAATTATGTGGACAAACCAGGGAAATCCTCAGGTATTTTCCAAGACAGAGTGTCACTCCATGCTATAAAAAATTATCAGGTCGGGAGCCTAGCCAGTTCGGATGTTCACCTTCCTAGATATGGACGGAGGGGGGAGGACCTTGGACTTTCCACAGGGCAGGGAACCCTGACTGCTCTTTGGACTAGAGAGGGAAGGAGAGAGGAGTGGGGGGAGGGGGAGAAGGGTGGGAGGAGGGGGAGGGAAATGGGAGGCTGGGAGGAGGCAGAAACTTTTTTTTCCTTTTTTTCAATAAAAAAAAGAAAGAAAAAAAAAGAATTATCAGGTCCAATTGCAAAGTTTTGCCATAGACTGTGAGCTTTATATGAGAAAATATTTGATAATTATACCTATAACTTGTTCCCAGTATCAAACGACAAACACATATGTAATATTTAATAATTGTCTGTGCAATCAAATGTATACACACACACATTTAGAACCATCTTATACAGAAACATAGGTCATACATGCTTCTGCATGTTCTTCTCTATTCTTTTATATCCTAATACTATAATTGTCAATTAAAGACATATTTTCTTGGCATATACCTGCTACCATATAATGCATACAGGTTCACTTCCCCAAACAATAAGTTTTAGCAGTTACCACCTGTACTGTTTTCTTGTAACACCACACCTCATATATTTTCACCTGCCCAGAGAACTAGCATGCTCACCTTCACCCATACATCTTCTCACCAAGCATGTAGACATGCTAGCAGAGGCTTTGTCCTTTATCTCAGGTAAAACGTGCTTGAGCCAGCAAGCACACAGATACCTACACAGTGGTACAGAAGATAATGTGCAAAGGATGCCTAGGCCCTTTGCCAAACCTCACTAATGTCATGTAATCCATAGGATGATGAAATCTATGCAGTTGAAACTAGATCTGAAGCCAGATATCAAGCAGAGACATCATATGTAACATCTGTTAACTCTTTCTTTCCCTTCATATCTCTCTCTCTCTCTCTCTCTCTCTCTCTCTCTCTTTCTCTCTCTCTCTCACACACACACACACACTTACAATTTCTTTTTGTTAAGTCAAGCTGTAGAAAATAATTTTAATCAACATCATGCTAGTGTGGGCTGAGGGTGAAATAGGATATTAATGCTTTTATCTCTGTTGGGGACATGGATGACTTTGCCACTGATTCTATTCAAAGACGCACCCCAGGTGTGTTCTCATAGCATTTCTGCATTAAACAGTGGCGACACCAGGTCTAACATCTTTTATTATCTCGGCAAAGCTGCACACACTCTGTGGTGGGGCCATAATAAAAAGATTCAATACCCTATTAGCACAGCTAAATATTTGACTTCTAAGCTCAAGTGGAAAATGAAACTCAGCACCTGGAGTGGAGCTGGTAAGGGGCTGTGATGTCTGGACTATGCTTGTTCACTGTTTCATGGCTCTGCAGTTGACAAAAACTTTTGGGAGCATATTTTCAGTGAACTTCCATGGCAGCTGCGTGATTAAACATTATTCAATCCTACTGGCCAGGGGGGAGCGGAAGCTTGGAAAACTGAGGGGTTTGTCCAAATGAACTCATACAGCCTGACTCCTTAACAAATGTGGTCTTCTAGTGCAGAGCCTAGTACCTTTTACTCCATGCTGATTTCTTCCTCTGGTTCAATACACCAGCGTTGGATTGAGAATATTCCATATAGAAAATGGTTTTTCAACTTTAATATGAAGGAGGTTATCTTCCTGTTTTCCTTTTTCCCTTCTTGTCCAACTAGACTCCCTTTCCCAAATGGTGAATTCTCACTGCCTATTATACATCAGATACTAATGATGGACAAGAGGTATAATTAACATACATGATGTCCATGTGATCCCAAAAGAAAACAGAAGAACTGAAAATTTCAATAATCTAGAAGTTGGATAGAGATAAGAGAGAGGTGCAGTGTGGAAATGGACCTAAAACTGACATCAAAACTGAATTAAGGTGACCATTAGCAATGAGGAAACAGAGAGAAGGCTGGAGCTGGAGATAATCTCAGGAGAAACAAATAACACAAGCAGATGCTCAGAGCAATAAAGGATGCCCTTACAGTCACTGAGAGTAAGTGATTGTTATCAGAAGACCCTGGTAGTGGACTTGTTAGCAAAGTAGGTGAGGCCAGATGTTAGAGTCAAGCTGGTGACTGTTGGGAAGTATACAACTTCACAAATCCCACTGTATAAAGACATGGACTAGCTTTTATTAAGGACCCAAGATTTTTCTGTTTGTAAGAATATCTTTGGCTATGGGATAAAACATGACAAGACTTAGATCTGTGCTTTCCAGTTTTGTAGTCACTATAGTTACATGTGACTACTGAATGATTGAAATTTGGTCAACTCAATATGAAACACAAGAGTATGAAGTAGGTAACTCAACTTACAGATCTATGTAAAAAACCTGAATGATCTTATTGGCGATATATAATTGTTCTATGCTAAAATGATTGCACTTTCATATGGAATTGAAAGCAATAGACATCAATATGAAGCTGCCCTGTTTTATGTTGATAGAAAAATTAAATCACATATTGACTGTATATCATCATGGGGCATCGCATGCAGCTGAAGGAGAGTCCAGACTGTTTAAGTCACAACAGAAAGCCCAGCAACAGATAAATTCAAGAGAGAGAAAGAGGAAGGGATCTAAGTGGGATGTGGCATATGAAAATGACAGTAACAAAATTAATCATTATAATTAATTCCACTTACTTTTCAGATTTTAAGTGGAGGGTTAAGATCTTTAGAATTACTTGTTTATCTTTATTATCTTTCTACCAGGCTACCCTGGACCTAGTCTTCCTGCCATGGTTAATTTGTCCACTGCTCTTTCAGTACTGTAGAACTTTCTCTCCTGGCCTCCCCTTCTCATAATGACTTCCTAGCTATTAATATTATTCACCTGGTTCATCAAAAATTGCTGCTTCACCTACAACAGAGGTTGTTAACCTTGGAATTATCAGAGAAGCTAGGGACCTAACCGTAATTGGTTCTAATCTAAATACCCAACCTTAGGTAGCCTTTATGTGTATCCAATGTACTTAAAAGGAATGCAGCATTAATCTAATGCTTATTTTGAAAACAGTTAAACTAAAGATCAAAGACAGGATATTTAGTACAGATAACAAAATGACCAAAGCTTCTTGATCCCCATAGGTTCCCCACTCTCTCCTTCGTACCTTGTGTGAATAACATTCATGTGGGTCCACTATAGCATTTCTTCAAGTACATTTGTATTTGAATAGCACACTAGGAAAGAAAGTATATGTGTAGGCAGCCTGGAAAAATACATAAAGACCTCCTTCTAGAAAAAATGATGCTCTGACCTGTAGGGAAAAAACAAGGTTTAAGATAATTCAGCCAGGCGGTAGTGACACATGCCTTTAATCCCAGCACTCAGGAGGCAGAGGCAAGCAGATATCTGTGAGTTCAAGGCCAGCCTAGGACAGGCTTCAAAAACTACAGAGAAACCCTGTCTCGAAAACAATAATAATAATAATAATAATAATAATAATAATAATAATAAGAAGAAGAAGAAGAAGAAGAAGAAGAAGAAGAAGAAATAAGAAGAAATTCGTAGTTGTGAAACAAAGAAATGGATCATTTAGCACATGTAAAATCATTTAGCACATGTAAATACTGACCCTCTCCTCCTCCTCCTCCTCCTCCTCCTCCTCCTCCTCCTCCTCCCTCCTCTTCCTTCTTCTTCTTCTTCTTCTTCTTCTTCTTCTTCTTCTTCTTCTTCTTCTTCTTCTTCTTCTTCTTCTTCTTCTTCTTCTTCTTCTTCTTCTTCTTCTTCTTCTCTATAATCTATCCTCCTCCTCTATAATCTATCTTTCATCTATTAGTCTTTCTTTTATCTATCATCTGTCTCTATCTCATCCATACTCTTTTTTTATTTAATGTCATTTCTAGATAGTGTAGAAAGCCAGAGGCATGCCATGATCATGATGCTGTATGTTGAAGGAATCTCTGGGCCTTGAGGTGGTAGCTTCTTAGAACTCCTTACAACAGGCTGACATTTGGTTTACCAGAGTCCTACTTTACCTACAATGCATACTCAAAGCTAGACTTTTGTGGACTGAATCACAATGCCTCTTGAGTTTCTCTTGTGATCCTCAAGAGATTATCTTAATTGTCGTCTTCTTCTAAAGAATTTCAATAGATGATCCAGGAAGCTTTGGTCACAGACCAGCAACTCTTGCCATTGAAGAAATTCTCCTTTACTCTCCTTTATGAATTCATCTGTTAAAATTGGAATCAAAATGTTTATTTTTCTAATTTTCTCTAAGAACCCCCTCATTATAGTTTTAAATAGATCAGAAAATATTTTAAAACTAGTGTTAGATGCAACAGTTTGGCCTGTACTCATCAATCAAGTATTGCAGAATTGCAGAACTAAGAGGAGCGATGGCACTTAATCTCTTTATTGTACAGATGAGAATGACTTAAAAGTACAACCATCACCTCAAAGCAGATAAGCCATAATTCATTTTTAAACCAAGATGAGTGACCATGGCCTGGAAACACATATTCAGATTATACCAAATTCCATTTTCCAATTCTTATTTTATATTAAACTTTTCATGGTAACAGGAAAAAGTAATAGATCAGCACACTTTCAAACTTTACTTGTAGAAGCATGTTAGGAAGGGTAGTTTGCAACAAAGTAGAGAAATTTCAATTATAGGCTTTAACTGTTATGTGATGACAGCTATAGCTTTTGGCTTGGTAGATGCCATAAATCTGTTAATGTATCCTAAAAGATTTTACACGATAGTGAAATGACAGTAGGGCAGATACCAGTGGGGAAGGAATGGCTAGTAGGGTGTAAAGACAACCCAAGATCCTCTGTCTTTGAATCTGCAGCTTTGCAACATCTCAGCAATCATTAATTTCCCATGAGTCCATCAGCTTTAGGAGAACTGTTGCTCACAGGGGTGACATTGACCTCAAAAGTGGCTATACTTGATGAAATGCCACAAAGATTGGTCAATGGTTTAGAAAAACAAAAAGTTTCCGGTTGATTCTTAGATCGAGTTGATAAGAGGCCCTACCTAAGATGTCAGTCTTTAGTGTTTCCCAACTAGCCATATGCTAGGCATCCTTAGCCCTCATATTCCCCAGAGAAAGGTAAGTACACTATCTGCCCATTCTGCAGCCCCATGACTCAGGACAATCAAAAGCAATAGGGAGTCAAGTCAAAGCAGGAACTCAGTTTATTATTCTGAGTGACAGCTTATATAGGTTAAGTGACATGGTGTGATGTGGGGGTATCTCCAGCCAGTGAGACTCAGCAAATCCCTCCCTCTGGCTAAAGAAGCATCTACCTAGATTTTGCTGTCTCATCCTCACTCAATTCTCTCAAACTCAAGCCAGGCTTTCCTCTGTTTTACAGGCCTCAAGGTATATGCCCTGAGATAATTTTGGTCCAGCAGCCATATATACCATATATATCAAGATGTATAAAGGCACTATTCTTGCCCACAAAGGGCTTAACACCAATATGAACTCATAAGTATAATTGGGGCTAAGTTCCAAAATTTTTTCCTTGTTTGGTTAAATGGATTACTATCTTGGAAGATTCTCATCTATTTTTCCACTTCTGTAAATAGTACCTTATTTAACAGAAATATGCATCACAAAGCTAGTCTCAGCATTTTAAGGCACTTGCTTGTCCAGGGTTTGATTCTCAGCACTGACACCAGATAGCTCACAACCAACTATAACATAGTTCCAGGATATTTGACTCTGTTTTCTCGACATGTAGTTACTGCATGCATATGGCACACATGCTGACAGGCAAGAAGACACACACATACATGTAAATAAAAACATGCAAATTGTGTTTGTAAATTTATCTCACTCCATCCACTCTTCACATCTCTTTATTGAAATCAACATTTTCAGAATTCTACAAAAGTAACAGACCAGTTAAGAAATCTCCTGGGGCTTTAATAATCATTTTAACAGGTGGGATAGTTTTCTATTTTCCAGCAGAAATTTGTAATTTTAAAGGTTTTCTAGTAGCTGCTTTAACCTGATAAAAAGAAATATGTGGTCTTACATGTAATATTTATATTTTACTTGAGTATGCACATCTGGAAGCTTGTTTCAGTTTTCAATCAAAAGAAAACAATATTGAGCCATTTCAATTTATTTTCACACCATGTTTTTCAAAGTTGGTGTACATTTTACACTCACAGAGCTGTGTGGTTCAGAGTAAATGTGTGCCTGCCAAAGTCACAATGACTGGGGCAAACATAGGTGATAGTTGAGCTGCAAATCCAAATTTGTATGGAACTTAGTAGCAACTCCAAAAGTAAGGATTAAGCAGTTATAAGTAAATGGGTTGACTAGAGAGCCCACCGCCTAGAATACCTAATGTCACCGAGACACTGTCTCACAAGCAAAACAGCTGGAGAACAGGGGCCTCTTACATAGGAGGGTATTGAATTGTCTCACTCCAAGAACAGAAAGTTGACATAAGGTATTCTCAGCAAACAAGACCATTCTGCACATGAACATGGTTCATACGAGGCTTAGCACAACCCAGGTACCCATGTGCCCAGGGAATGTACTGGAGAAAAGGTTACTGTGGTAATAATTGTCATGAGCTGGATAGAGGAGCTGGGCTTCTGCCTTCTGCCCTGGGCTCTTTACATCAAACCCTGCTGTCATGCAAATTGATTTATTCTCAGGATCTAGAACAGCATGACAATTGCATCAAGGACATGCTGGTGGGGTGCAGATTCTGCGGCACAGATTACTATTTAAATTTCTGTGTGAGTAGGTGTCCAGTGGGCACATTTGGAACTCATTGTGTTGGGATCTGAATTCGCCTGCAGCAGGGATGCTGGATGCCATTTACACAGCAGAAGACAGGCACCTGCTACTGTGCTTCCTTTTAAACAAACATATGTTTGAGGATGTGCCTAAGCCTCACAGTGTTCCAAACTTTTCGCTTAAGCAACCCCATGTCAAAGCTTGAGAACTGTACCTCTGAAGTCCCTTTCCCTTCTTCCTTATGTGTCTATATTCTCCTCATTCTTAAGATCCAGTCAAGTGAAACACCTAGTAGCACATTTAATTAGATTACCTTTCCTGGGCTTCCGAGCATGCCTAAGAATTTCCTCTTCTTCTGCATGGGACCAGCTACATTCTATGCCCCATCCTTTATTTTCGGCTTGAACACAGAAAGGCTGTGTTCCAGGAAAACTGTCTTTTAGAATTAAATAACCATGATATCTGAGCTGAAAATAATCTTTTAGAAATTTTGATACATCTACTGTGTGTGTGTGTGTGTGTGTGTGTGTGTGTGTGTGTGTGTGTATTCATTCATGCAGTGTCTGTGTGGGTATCAGGGACTTTTTAGGAGTCAGTTCTCCCCTTACATATGTGGGTCTCAGGTATTAAACTAGGGTGGTTATTGGTGACAAACATACTATCGTTGAGGCACCTGTCAGGCATGAACTTTATATCCTCTAAACCAGGACTTCCTTCTTAAACTTTTCTATTTGTGACACTTCTCAACTGAGAAAATTTTACATAGAGTTGATAAACTAAATCTGTTAATTAAATACTGGTGATAAATGATAGAGAAATATACTCAGAAATAATTCTTTGGTATGGATAAAATTAGCATTCATTAGAAACAAAAGCAAGTTTGCATATGAATAAGAAGGATGTGCTTTAAGTGTTTTTATATAACATATTAAATTGTGGTGATATATTTGAAACTGCAGGACATAGAACATCTTTGCAGTTTCACAGTTAATTGATATTTTGATTTTACAAGCACTAATGCCAAGAATGGCACTTTGCATAAATATATGGTACAGAGTGGCAGAACTATATCTAAGGCCATTTCAGCAATTCTTAGAAATTCTGTTCTAGTTCCAAGCCACAATTCATCTGTTGCTTATTATGAAATTCATGCCAGCAACTCAAGTAGTGATTTTTAATATCAAACATTCTAACACATTATACTCCAAAGGCATATTAGTATGATACTTACCTGTTGAGGAATAATAGTAGGTAAATGTTGAAGTATTAATTTTCCATTAATTGATCCATTTTATTTCTGTAAGAGCAAAATTTTGTATGTCAGTAAAAACATAGAAATACATGACATACAGTAGTCTCAAATCTGAGCCAGGGTGTTCTGGGCAGTGTTCATTGGCACTGGGTGGTGTGACAGAATGCACCTTGTAAAGAGCACATGCTGTGCTGTTCAGTGCCAAGGTGACTATGAAGTCACAAGATATACTATAGACTAGTGAGGAAGACCTATCTCAGATTAAGGGCACTTGATTTTTGAATGAATTTAAGTCATTACACATTCAGTAACCTTTAATCATTGCCAGATTTTTTACAGTCCCCAGATTCAGTTAGGTGACCCAATGCCTAGTGTTCTCAGAAAGATTCTCAGATTCTGTGTATTTGCGTACCATTTCACAATCTTTGCACTAGTTATTACATTAATGATGTTTTATTTTTGTTTAATTCTTCCTTTTTTTTCTAAATTTAAATGTTTATGCTGCAGAAGCCCCTTCCGCTCCTTCAGCCAATAGCCTTTAAGATACCAGCCCACTTGGGCATGGTCTCTTTTGCTTTAGAAAGCAGCTGTAGCCATGCATGCACTCTCTTTTGCTTCTGATTCTGCTTCCTGCTACTACTCTCCTTTCCTGGCCATGCAGAGGGGTGTTGTCTAGGACAGTGATCTGTAAGTTTTTCCTTTAAATAAATAACCCTTTTATTAATCATCACTCCAAACTGGTGTGTAATTGCTTTGTGACTTATGCCTTTCATGTTTACTCTTATGTAAAATAATAATATCCTTGAAAAATGAGTGTATATGTATTTTGTACTTCCTATGTTTTGCTATATTCATATTATAGTGAATACTTATAAATAGATACATGTATACCATAGTCACTGTGTACCTGCTGAAACAAGTGTTCTACTGCTAGTGACATATGCATCATTATCTCTATTTAGCCACTGAAATGGAAGATAAGAAGACAGGGTTAATAGAGATTTTATGGTAAAGCTTGTTGATTACAGATCGGAGTTGTTTTAAGACCCAACTTAAATTCTTGTCTAATAGTCTATGCTCTTTAAATTCAGAGTTGAGATAGTACCATTTATACAAAGATTATATTTGATCCTCTCCAGTCTAGTTACTTTCTAAAAATGGAGGTGATGTATCTCTTGTACTGGAGAGAACATTTGTTTCTTCTTTAAAATTCATTTTTGTTTGTATTTATATGATAAATGTATGGGAGGAATTGGGTTATGATATGTGTGAAGGATATGTTTACACACACATTATCTCTCTTTGTCTCTGCCTATCTCTGTTTCTCTTTCTCTGTCTGTCTCTGTCCCTACCCACCCAACTACCTCTGTGTATGTCTATGTGTTTTCCTTCTCCTCTATTACAGTGCACGTATACAGGTTAGAGAACTACCTTATGAAGTATCCATCTTCACCTTCTGCCTGTTTGTGATAAGATCTCTTTGTTTTCTACTGCATGTGCCAGGCTACCTTGTCCCAGAGCTCAACACTTAAGTCTTTTATTTCAGCATAGAGACACAGGAACTGGGGTGGACTACTGAGTCTGCTTCAACTGGGTTCTGGGAATTCAGCTCATACCTTCATAATTTCATGAAAAATGCTTTACCCACTGAGGCAACTAAACGAATGGAGTAGTTTCCTTTCTCTCACACCAATCTTTAAAACCTGGAGTTCATTTATTCTTACACAGATCAAAATTAAACCCAAACAATAACAACAAAAATAATAGCCATATTATTATTATTCCCTATAGTAGTCAGATTTCTGTTGCTATGATAAATCTCTATAAGCAAAAGCGACTTGTACAGGAAAGGGCTTATTTAGTCCTACAATTTGCAGTCCATCACAAGAAGAATTTGAAACAAGAACTTAAGACAAGAACCCAAAGGCAGGGGCTGAAGCAGAAGCCCTAGAGGAATGCTAATTCTATTGTCTTGTGCTCTATTGCTTGTTCAACTTTTTTTCTTATACAAGTCAGGACCATCCTCCCAGGGATGGCACACCTACAATGGCTAGGCCACAAATGAATTATTAATCCATAAATATTCCAAAGACTTTCATACAGGCAATCTGACCAACACATTTTCTCAACTGAGGGCTAGATTCCCAGCACCTATATCAAGGGATATAAAAACCACCATGGCTCTGGTTCCAGACACCCTCATCTGTCCTCCTCAAGAACCTTCATGCTTGTAATGAACTTACAGGCAAGCAGTCACACATGCACATGTATAAGTAAAAATAAACTTTAAAATTTTCTATAAATTTGATTCTTCATCACGTTGCCTATATATTCAGTGCACAGTAGCCTCTCGTGGCTATTGACACCAATATTATAGAGCACAGGACTAGAACCTATAATTATTTTTATGTTTCTTTTACTGTAAAATGGTCATTTTAATCATGAATGTTAAACTATAATTATAAGATTTTACTTATTTATTTGTGCATGGGAGTGGTGTACGTATTATGCTATGTGTGCTTTGTACATACAAGGGTGTGTGCACCCATGTGTATTCATGCAGTGAGCAGAGGAATTCACAATGTTAGCCAGGTAATAAATGATAAAAATGGACCATGCACTCGGGAGTGTCAATTTCCTGAACATGCTTCTGCTCAGAGTTCTTAGTGAACTTTTAAATTTTACCTAGTATTTAAAGTAGTTATATATGAAGACTCACTTATGAAATTTATTCTTTTTAAATACGAATTTTATCACACACTCTATGTTTTTGAGTTAATAGTTGGAACCCATCTTTCCTTAAATAAATCGCAAAAGGAGATGAAGTTATAGGAAAAATGCTGAACTAATTAGTTCCATGCAGGTTTACTTTAAAGGTTCATTTTAGCAGCTGTATTATTTAAACATATGATAAATGATTTTTTAATAACTCTTTTATATCCTCTAGTAGGTATAATTTTCTTCTCTGAGGTTCCACAAGGTAAAACTTTCCACATACAGAGGCCTGGTTGTAGTGTTCAGTCTTTGATGGGGTTAATTTTCACGCTGGGCTTCCTGGTTTTCTCCCTCCTCTTGTCTGCTCCCTCTCAGGCTTCAGTTTGCGTGGGAGTGCTGTTCTACATGGGATCTGCCCCTCCCTGGCTGTCTTCCTTTGATTATTTTCTCATGTGATGGTAAATACAATAATAACATCTTGCTTTCTGAAATTCTTTCATCCTGATCCCTTTCTAGGTGCTATAAACACATTGCTCTTCAAAACTTAAGGAAATACAGTGTTCAGGTTGCAAATTTAGACAACATGAAAAGTCAGACACACAGGGCCTTTGAAGTACACCTACAACTGATAGTCTCCAAGTACAGCTAAGTCTCATGATGAAGATAAGGCAGACCTAGTTAGAAAAGAAGCATATTTCTGTATATGTCTACATTTCCTTGTGACTATTAGCAGCCCACACAGATTGCTGGGTTCAAAAAATTAACAGTCCTAAAGCTTATTTTACTGATGCATGTTTTCAGAGAATCAGAGCACTCTCATCTTTTAAGAAACTCGTGTCTCCTTATCCCTTCTATCCAGCGCAAGAGTCCACATTTCTTTCACAAACTCTGTAGAGGCTATGCCAGATAAAGAATTAGGTCGGATTAAACTCCTACCATCTTGCATATTCTCTGCTTAATTAACACACCCTTTTTACCTGAAAACATAGATATTTCTTGTTCACTCTGTGCAACATGAGCTTTTAACCACCTGTGCTGGCTACATTAAATAGATTTTGGAGTTTTGTACAGAAAAACCTCCTTTCAACTCTAGACTGCTTATGCTTCCGTATCACTGCAGTCCTGCTGGTTCCTTCCAATCTCTCAGATTCTGGCTTAATAGCATCTTCTCAAAATGTATTGCTTTATCCATCTCCTCATTTTTTAAATCACATTTTCCATCTACAGTGACTGCTTTTACATGCCTTTACTATCTGCCATTTGTTTCATGGTGTTTACTTGCTTAATCATTGATTTTTCTGTATCCCCTCATGAGAATTTTAACCATTACAGTGAACATTTCAGATAGTTTTAATTTTCTACAAATGTATAGCCACTTGCATAAAAGAAACTTCAAGAATTTTCTCTATGATCTTTAGCCATTATGAGTATCTGTGTTTAGGATCAAATAGTGGTTTCTGCTGTTCTTGTTGTTTTGTTTTAATTCCATCACTCATGCTAGAAGAAAGCAACTTAGAGGATACAGTCCATCTATGCTCATGACTGGATGACCATCTGGTGATTGGACAAAATCATGGCTCAACTGGCCAGAGAGATGAGAGACTGTGAGTGGGATGTTCTGAATCATCAACTTTTGCACCCAACTTTCTGCCATTATTTTTCCTCATTGTTAACTTTCTAAGATCATCTTTTTGAGTTTTGGTGGTTATTGCTAATTTATTTTAATTGTAGATGTGATAGAAAAAAATTATGAAATCAAATCAAAATTAAGCTATTTTAATATATTTTAGTTTTAAATCAAGAATTAAGCTTGGTTTCTCATTATAAGAAATAAACTTTTCTTAAATCAAAACAGTAACAACTCAAGGGGAAGGGCAAGAGATAAAGGGGGAAATGTACCAGTGTTCAATGCCAGAACTTCCAGAATGTTTCCATATAAGTTGTTTCATTTGTCTTACATGATGCTAGAATAAAAGTTATCAAAAGCATGGCTCACATGAGAATCATCAGACACAGTCAAAGAAAGACTTGTTTGTATAGGCGGATGAGTTGCCAAATATTCTGCAATGTATACATATCTTTGAATGTACCTTTCTCATTTGGATCTCACCTCAAGCGTTTAATCCATTGGTATTAGCTGTGTAGACAACTATTAGGAAGAATTCTAAAGATGTAACAGAAATATATTTCCCCAAACCAGTGATTAATTAATAGTGTCTTTAATGAAGATAGTATAGATGCTGTATCATTTTAGCAATTGATAAGCTAAATACAAAGTTCCAAAGTACTAGTCATATGTTTAGTCAGAATTTTGAAACATGATGGTAACTAGATCCTGTTTCTTCTTTTTCCAATAATGAGTAAGTTCACACCAAGGTTTAAGAAGGTTACATTTTCCACAAAAGTTATTAAGAGTCTACGATCATGATATTGGAGTCAATGATTTATGTTTTATGTTCCTGAAATAGTGTGTGATTCTGCAGGGGGGTAATAATGGCTATCATGTTAGAACAAGCATGCTTTTATATGATAGCCCACTTCATCCTGATATATCAGCATATTACCCTTCCTCTTATTCACTAAGAAACACTGTCTATTTAAATAAGACATTGCTTATATAACTAATAAATACTGTTGCTATTTAAAATGTCAATATTGAGCAATTTATGAAAATTAAAAATATATCAGTTTTTATTCTAACACATCTTTAGAAACAGTCAAAGTCTTGTTTCTACATGGTGACAGCAGTTGATCTACATAGCATACTCTGTACAGTTGGAATTTCTTATCATCTTTATGTAGAGAATAGATAATCAGAGAAGCGTACACCAAAGAAAGAGATTCAAAGGCACTATGATTCAAAAATATAACAAGGGTTCCCCCTTTGTATAGCAAAATAAAACAAATGCCTTATAGAAATATTAGGATATGAGAAATGTAGCTTGTCAGAATATATTTATAGATCATGACAACAGAAATTATGCCTACTTTTCTAATCTCTGTGTCACTGTGCTTTATAGAATGTTTGAAACTAATTTAAAAATAAAGTCTGAATATATGAGTATGTAAGTAAAAGTTAGCAAGAATCCCACCTAATCTCTGAAACATAAAATAATCAATATTAGCAGTATTGTCAACCATATAGACTTCATTGACAAATATATACATATTCATTTTAAAGTTTGTTTTTAAATATTTATATAGGTGTGAGCATTGGTACAGGTATGTGCATGTGGGTGCATGTGCCTGCAGAGGCCAGGAAAGGGTGTGTCTGGAGTTACAGGTGTTTGTGAACTGCCCCATATGGGTGTTGAAATTGCAAATGGGGTCCTTTGCAAAAGCAATACAGATTCTTAAACACTGAATTGAATCTCTGTCCCCTGGCATATTCATTTTAAGCTATACCTTTACTGAAATATAACATTACAGTAATAACTACTTAAAGTATATAATTAAATCATGAGTTTTGGGAAACATATATATCCACATAATTATCATGATGATAAGGGCATAACATTTTCCTATACCCTCAAGAAATTCTTTGTAAACTTTCAAAGTAAATCTTCAATATATATTCCCTGAAACTTCTTATTGAATATCTCTTGGGATAGGAGAGAGTCCTCTTAGATCTCCTGTTGATAAAACTAAGTGGCATGTTGTCCTTAGTTGCCTGCTCTTATAGCATAAACACTGAGTTTCATCTACATCCACAAATATCTGTAGTTTGTTCCAAACATATTATTCCATAGGTTTGTATGCCTCCCAACTGGACTATTTAAATTTTCTAACTTGTTCTATTTTAAATTAAGAGTAATGGTTGCTGTGGGTTGTTTTTATTCTCACACATATTATGCAATCAAGTTTTGACTTCTACAAAAAAGAAAAAATCTTGCATCTTAAGATTCATGAATTCGGTACACTTATCCACATCTTTCAAAACCTTTTTCAGCAAAATGTTCAAGTACTATACACAAAATATTACTATTTTAAAATAAATTTACTCCAAATGCTTTATGTTTTTTTCTGTTTTCTTATTTATTCCCATTTATTGAAAATAGTTTTTTCTCATACAATAACACTAAATTATAGTTTCTCTTCTGTCTACTCCTTCCAGTTCCTCTCTAACTCCTCTCCCATCTGGATCCATTCCCTGTGTGTCTCTCATTAAAAAGGAACAGGCTTTAAGAGATAACAATGAAATGTGATGAAATAAAATACAATAAGAAGAAACAAAAACTGTCATATCAAAATGGGACATGGTAACCCACCAGGAGGAAAAGAGTACAAAAAACAGACATGAGAGTCAGAGATACAGTTGTTCTCAGTCAGGAGTTCCTTAAAATACTAAGCCAGTAGCTATACTATATATGTGGAGGGCTGGTGCAGACTCGTGTGGACACTGTGCTTGTTGCTTCCGTCTCTGTGTGAAGAGATGCACTTTTCCTAATTGATTCAGGGGGCCCTGTTCTTCCAGTGCCCTCCATACACTCTGACTCTCATAATCTTTCTTTCTCTTCTGCAGGATTTCTTGATCTCTGAGAGGAGGGATTTGATGGAAACAACCCTATTAAACACTCCCTCCACTAAATGTCAGGCTGTGTGTCGCTTCATCTGTTCCCATCTGCTGCTGGAGGATGCTTTTCTGATGAACACTGACTAAGGTACTGATTTATACACATAGCAGAACAACATTAGGAGTCATATTATTGACACTTTAAAAAAAAAGACCAAAAGTCTAAAGTTTGCTTTTAACCTAGGTCTCTGGGCTATTTACCCTCTGTTCCTCAGTTATGCAAGCTGTGTCTGGTACGGGTTACATCTTGTGGAGTAGGCCTTAAATCAAATCAAACAATGGTTGGATAACCTCACAAGTCCCCCCCCCCAGTTTTTGTCATGATTAGAAGTTAAGTTTGTTCAGACTTTTCTTCTGAATTGATTGAAATAATCATATATGTTTTCTTATTAATATATTAATACAGTGAGATCTTAGCTGATTTTGTGTTATGCGTATGTAAGTGTATGTATCTTTGCTTGTTTTTTTTGTTTTTTGTTTTTTTTGTTTTTGTTTTTGTTTTTCTAGACAAGGTTTCTCTGTAGCTTTGGAGCCTGTCCTGGCACTAGCTCTTGTAGACCAGGCTGGCCTCGAACTCACAGATATCCACCTGCCTCTGCCTCTCGAGTGCTGGGATTAAAGGCGTGCGCCACCACCGCCCGGCAGTGTATGTATGTTTGTATTTGTGTGTATGTATATATGTGTATTTGCATGGGTGTGGATGCCAGATATTGATGCTGCATGTCTTCCTTGATTGCCTTTGAAGCCATATATTTAAGTAGAGTCTCACTTGAACCCAGAGCTGATCAACATGGATAATCATTCGTGTGGGTGCTGAGGTTCTAAATGGGTACTTACGCTTAGTTTCCACATTCTTTATTATGGGGTGATCTCCTGGTCCCTACATCAATGAACTGACAAATATTTAATACAATAAAAAATCACTCATCTTTACCTTTGGTTTCAGGGACAAAATTTAAATTATTTACTACGTTCTACCACTCAGTCCTTTCACAATGTTGCTTCTGATACACTATCTTTGTATTCACTTAATACTGGCAGAGTAGGATACGAGCTCCTTTGTTTAATCTTCTACTTAACCTAGATAGAATTTTATCATATGTTGTTCATCATCCCAATTGTAATTATCTTATTTTATTGATTTTCTTAATTCTTTCCTAACTTTTTGATATATACCACAGTAATCTTTTATTTTTACTACTGGTGATGGATTGTATTTCCTCATTGTTATGCTAGTATTTTTATGTAGATATTGAAACATAGTCCGAGTCTTTTATTATTATATTGCAAGAATATATTTGCTGGTATATTTTTCTCTCAAGACTGGTTTGCCTCCATCCAATTTTTTTCATGTATTCTAATCCTCTGTGAACTTTTCAGGTGCTTACATCTATGTTGCTATTTTCCATGAACTTGGGACATGACAATGTAGAGTTTCTAAAGGAAAGCAGAAGAGGAAGACACACCCACACAAAGGAAGAAGGAGCAGGGAAATTTTCATTTTCCAATTAACACTCCTCATTCTATTAATTCATTTTGAATCTTGTTTGCTTAATTTCAAATATCTGAGGATTTTAAAAGTATATTCTACTTTCTCATTTCTCTTGCTTTTATTTTGGTCAGAGAATGCTCATTTTAAGTTTATTTCATTTCTTGAACAGTCTAGAATGTCTTGTTACTTTGTTAAAACCACATTTTTGCTTGGAAATAGTATGTATTCTGTTGTTACTTTGTGCATCTAAATTGTTAGTTAGGTTAAGGCTGATGATAACATTTTTCATTATTCAAAATAGTTCATTTTTAAACCAGTTTGTTTCAACAATTACTAAGAGAATATAAATTCCAACTATATATTATATACTTTATTTATAATAAGTAATTATAATGAAAACATTGCACTGATCCTCTTATTGAAATTTTTTACACAATATCTATTTATTTTTAATCCACAATGCACTGAAGCCTATTAAACAGTTTTCTTCCCTATCTACTAGTCTGTCTATCTGTCTATCTATCTATCTATCTATCTATCTATCTATCTATCTATCTATCTATCTATCTATCTATCTATCTATCTATCTATCTATCTATCTATCTAGAGACAAAGTCTCCTGTAACTAAGGTTGGCTTTGACTTGCTATGTAGATGATTCTAGCCTTGAGCTCCTGCTCCTCTTGCCTCCACATCCTTGGAGCGGTCCTAACAGGATTGAACTGCCATGCCTGGATTTTTATTCCTTCCTATTTTTCTCCCCTCTCTGCTTCACTTTAGAATCGTCCCCTTATTATTTTCCAAGTTATTAGAATTTTCTTTGGCAGTGATTACCACTGTTTTCACTTCACATATTTTGTTTCCATATTTATAACTTCCATTTACATCTTTTTAAATCTCTTGTTTTTACTTTTGCTTCCTTTATTTTCCTTTGTAGTGTGAACGTGTTAAGTGTATTTCACATAGTTACTTTAACTCCTTTGTATTCAAATTTCATTTTTCATTTAATACATCTTATTCTATTAATTTAATTTTCTTCTGGTTATAATAATAGATTTGACTGTTTTGCAGAACTGATAACTTAAAAACATACACAATACTCTATTCCATAAAGACATTTTCATGCAAATAAATGTTTTAGTCAACTTTTTATTGTATGTTAGAAATTAGATTTTTGTTGTATTATTGTTTCTGGGATTGTCTCATGCAGCCAAAACAAGTCTCAAACTTAGTATGTACCTGAAGTTATACTTAAACTCCTCTTCCTCCTGCATCCATCTTATTTGTTTATATCAGGTTAAAAGTGTATATAAGACATTGTGCATTTTTATCCATAGATGCAGAGCATTCTGTGTGGCTTTCATCAATTTTTCAACATGTCTCCCTTGTACAAGTATACATTATCAATACTTAAAATTTAGTTTGTACCAGGTGGTGATGGCACACACCTTTAATCCCAACACTTGGCAGGCAGAGGCAAGCAGATCTCAGTGAGTTTGCGGCTTGCCTAGTCTATAAAGTGAATTCCAGGATAGCCAGAAGTGTTAAACTGAGAAGCCTTGACTCGATCACATAAAGAAATAAATAAATAGGTTTGTTTTCAGTCTTGTTTTAAAATATATTATTTTGACTATGCCAGAATGGTATTTATTCGTAGAATAATTTAATGCACTCTTCCAGGAATACCATTCTCAGGATTTAGCCCATTGCCTTACAGATTGGTTAGGAAAAGCAGGCATCATCTCTGGTTCTATAACACCACCTACAGAATTATCCCCTCCTAATTATCAGAACACTTTTGTAGGTCTTATTCAGTGTCATCAGGACAGATACAAGTCATGCTCACTAAAGAGGGTGGAAATTGCATGCAAATCTCCAGAGAATGATTTCTGTATGTCCCGTTTCTCCCTGGTTCTGAGTTCTGAGAATTCTAGCCATCTTGGCTTTCCTGAACTATAGTCTCTTTTTACTGAATTTTGTGACTATCTCAGGCCCCAGTTGTGATCCCCTCATTGTTTTACATGGTGTAAATTGATTCTAACAGAAACCACAGGCAGGCATAGTGCTAAACTCAAAATTCTTCATCGCCTGTTGTTCAAAACCTTGTCTCCAATTTATCTTTCATTTTTTCCAAGTCTCTGGTTCTAAAAATCTAACTCCTATCACCATAACTACTTCTTAGATGGACGTAAAAGTCATATATGTATATTTTAAAAGGTGTAATATTATATAAACTTTCTTGATGATTTTAAAATCAATTTAAATCTTTTTTAAACCTTTTCCCTATAATGTTAACTGTTATTTTGTATGAACATAGAAACAATTTCAATTAAAAAACAAAATGACACTAAAATTTGTACTCTTTAAAACTTTTCTTTAGCCGGGCGGTGGTGGCGCACGCCTTTAATCCCAGCACTTGGGAGGCAGAGGCAGGCGGATCTCTGTGAGTTCGAGACCAGCCTGGTCTACAAGAGCTAATTCCAGGACAGGCTCCAAAACCACAGAGAAACCCTGTCTCGAAAAACAAAAAACAAAAAACAAAAAAAAAAACAAACAAAAAAAACCTTTTCTTTAAAAAGCAAACTATCATTGTCTTTAGTCATAATAGAGAATTAGAATTAGTAAAACTGGATCACATTGACTTACCATATACATTCCTTTGAATTTAATAATAAGATCTAGAACAGAGACAGAACATACATGTAACTATTATACTTGTCTACTGTCCTCTTATCCTCTTTGTAAGAATTCTATGTAGAATGTAAGCATCTACTTTTGTTATTAAAAATAGGGAGATACTATTTGATATTTATAGATTCAGGCAGAAGGGAGTCATCGCCATCAATTCTATATGCACTGGTGACCCATTCATAACCCAAAGGATATTTTTTATTGATTTTTATTGAGCTCTAGATTTTTCTCTTCTCCCTTCCCTGCCTCTCTCCTCCCGTTCAACCCTCCATCAAGGTCCCCAAGCTCCAAATTTATTTAGGACATCTTGTCCCAAAGGATAATATTTTTCTGATGTTCATGCATATGCCCCTTATTAAACTAAGCTGATCACAAAATAATCAAAAGTCATTAATTTAGGAGAAAAAACAGTGTCTGTGTTTGGGGGGGGGTGAGTATTTAGGGTTGGGGGAGAGGTAAAAGAATACATGAGGAAATAACCAGAATGCATTGTACACATGGGTTACCAAAGGACCAGCAAGAAAATGTCAAAATTTGAAATTAGTTAATTTTAAAATGCATCATACTAAGCACCAAAATTACATGAAATTTAACTTCACTTAATATAACTTAGAAAAACTTATAAGACTCTTTTAAAACTAAAGTCTTTCTGGGATGCAAAATAATATATCCCTGGCAAAATAAACCCAAGGAAGCATGTTCTATATACATAGACAATATCTATCCATAACAAGGTTATTAAAGCTATCTACTACAATTTAGTGTTCATGTATGAGAAAAGGAACTCCAAAAAATAAGAAAAAATTATAGAAAAATTGTAACTTTTTTCTCAAAACTCATAGCAGATTAATCTTTCAATTACTTTTTAAATTTTTTTAATTTATTCTTCTCTCTTGTATTACGTACCAACTCCAGTTTCCCCGCCCCCTCTTCCCCGACTAGGCATATTCTCTTGTAATAAAAGCCCAGAGACAGAAATTGGGTTTAACCGAAAACCCAGAAAAGCAAGGCAGCCAAGCCACTGGAGCAGTCTTACCTATACCAAGGCTGGTAACTGCAGACTAAGTCTCTCTTTCCTCTTATTTTATGTTCCCTCTAGTGCTGGGATTAAGGGTATATGACTCAATAGTACTGTGATTAAAGGTGTAGAAAAACAACACCTGGATTTATTTCTGTGTTTATCTTGTGCAGCCCAGGATGGCCTTGAACTCACAAAGATCCATCTGACTCTGCCTTCCAAATCCTGGGACTGAAGGTAGCTTTAGCTTTGCCTCTGGTCTTCAGGTAAGATTTATTTGTCAAAATACAAATAACATGCTACCACATCCCCTCATATCAAGGGTGGACAAGTCAACCCAGTAGGAGGGAAAAAGTCTCCAAAGCAGGCAAATAAATCAGAGACAGCTACCACTCCCACTGTTAGTAGTCCCACAAGAAGACCAAGCTACACAACCATAGCATGCATGCAGTGGACCTAGGTCAGATGCTTGCAGACTCCCTGACTCTTTGTTCAGTCTCTATGAGCCTCTATAAAGCCTGGTTATTTGACTCTGAGGACAGTTTTCTTGTGCTATCCTTGACCACTCTGGCTCCTAAAATCCTTCCTCTCCCTCTTCCATAGGATTCCCTGAGCTCTGTACAATAATTGACTGTGGGTCTCTGCATCTGATCCAATCAGTTGCTATAAGAAGTCTCTCTGATGAGGATTATGTCAGGTGGATGTCTACAAGTATATCAGAGTATCAGTAGCAATCAGTTCACTGCCTATTTTTTTTCCTCTGGACTATCCAAACTGGTTTCTGGCCCTCTAAGCAATTATCAGACATGGGCTCTGTCTTATGGCATGGGTCTCCATTGGACCAATCACTGATTGGTCACTCCCACACATTACCTTTATCCCAGCAGATTCTGTTAGTAGGACAAATTCTAGGTTGAAGTTTTTGATGCTGACTTAGTGTCCCAGCCATTCCACTGGAAGCCTTGCCTTGTTACTGTTACAAAAGACAGAAAAGTTCAGTATCCACATCCTTCATTACTAGGAGTCCTCACTAAGTTCAGCCTCATGGATTTTGGGGTATAACTATTTTACAAGAATTCTACCTGGTCTCTGAAATGTGCCTCAATTCTCTTAGTACTATCTCCTTCCACACACACTCCCCAGACAATCACTCCTGTTCCCATTTGCCACACCAACTCCAGTGTCGTTTGTGTGACATGACATATGTCATTATACCGGACGGGAGCTATGTGTCCCATGGGACTAGGTTTCCTGGAGGTGAATGGCAGATAGCCTGGTATTGGCTGCCCTTGGGGCACAGACGGGATTCTTGAGTAGCTGGCTATATGGAATATGAGCTTTGCACAAATTCTTTCCTAATAGTGATAGTCTTTATATATATAAAAGACAAGGATCATTCTCTTTAGGAACAGTTCTGAGATAGGGAAGCACAGTATGGGAATGTATAAGACTACAGCAGAACCTTTGTCATGCACAGGGTATATGATGAGCAAGGGAATAGATGGGTTAACGTTGATGGACAAAGACTGTTATACTTTGAACTTTATGGATAGGCTTGCTAGATCCCAACCCCCATGATGTCTGCTGCATAAGAAGGTACTAAAAAGTATAGTTCAACAGGTGCAGAGAACTGATTAGGTATATTTGGTCACTAGATGAAATAAAGGATTAGGAAGAGGAAGGGCCATGATAGCGATAATGAGACAGAAACTTTCTATTCATAAGATGAAACCACTTGTCTGAGGTTTACATTCCCAAGGACAAGATTTCCTCTTCTAAGGATGCTTTATGTCTAACACCTGTTCCTGATAATATACTTTTCTTATAATATTGCTGATGTGACTAAAAGAAGCTTTCATAATGTGCCAACAAATGATACATGACCTTCTAATTTGTTCTTTGTTTGAATACTATATAATGAAAACATGAATTCAGTAAAATCGCAGCAGATTCCAGCCACTCTCTTGTGTGTTGTGTCTGTCATTCGCCGAACTTGTGCCTTCCTGTTACCAGGACCCTGCTTCTCCCATGATGTGAGTGGCTTCCCTGAGCTGGTCCATGGCACCCATTACCCATTCCCTGGTCTATATAACAAAATCTGCTCTATTTTCACTTAACAGGAAGATCTATGTGTTCCTTCTTGAGCTCTCCTTATTACTTAGCCTCCCTGATTTTGCCTTTGTTTTCATAAGTGTTTTATTCCATTGTTAATGTTTTCTCTCTGGTCTTCTGGCCTGAGTGGTCTATTGAGTAAAGGATCTCTACTAGTTGTGGGTCTCTAGTTGGGGGCTAGAGTTCTGAAGCCAGGATGGTCTCTTGTTTAATGGTGGGTCCTTTGGTGTTCTGAATGCCTGTGTGGCTCTGGCAGAGCATGGGGCTTCTAGGTTTCTGGGTGTCTTTGTGATTTTCTATGGAGCAGAGGATTTCTGCCATCGGTATAGATCAGTATGTGGATGTGAGGAGAAAAGGACTTGGGATTTGTGTAATTGCAGGGACTCTGGTGGGTAAGGAGGATTTCACTGTGGCTAAGGGCCAGGCCATGCCTTAGTTAGGGTTTCTATAATTATAAATAAATACCACAACTATGGCAACTCTTATAAAAGAAAAACATTTAGTTGAGGTGGTGACTTAGAGTTTTAGAAGTTCAGCCTATTATAATTCATGTAGAGAGCATGGAGGCATGCAGGCAGATATGGTGCTGGCTACACATTGATCAGAAGGCAACAGAAAGAAGACTCAGTGTCACACTGAGGTAAGCATGAGCAAAATAGACCTCAAAGACCACCCTCACAGTTATACACTCCTTCCAACAAGGCCACGCCTACATCAACAAAGCTATACCTTCTAATAGTGCCATTCTTTTTGGAGACCAATTTCTTTCATACCATCACAGGCCAGGATAAGGTAATTTGAGCTGGTGTTCTAGGTGCTGGTTTGGCCTCTGTTGGGACATCTTTCAATTTCTAACAGAAGGTTTTGCCTATCTTTGAGACTGCTTTTGCCGTGGGAACTCCTTCAGCCAATAGCCTTTAAGATGCCGTACCACTTGGGGGTGATCTCTTATACTATAGATGCAGCTGTAAAGTATGCACTTTCTCTATCACTTCCAGCTCTTGCTTCTGGCTGCTAAATTCAGTTCCTGTTCCTGTTCATGCAGAGAACTGTGATCTAGGACTGTCTTCTGTGAGTTCACCCTTAAATAAATATTTTACTGAGCTAGGGTGGGATTATTTTGTAACTTCTCTCATCATCTGTCACCCGCACATGGAGACCAGTCCATGCTTTGGGGGATGGGTTTGCCAGCCAAGTGGCACATTCATTACTAACTCTCCCACCTATGGCTCTGGTCAGCAATCAGAAAAAGCAGGCTGTTACTTATCACTCCCCTGCTTGCTACTCACTGTTGCCTGGCATGTTACATGCCAGCCCACATGCTGCTGCCTGGGATCCCTGTGGCACACACAGTCCACAACTCACACTGATGAAAAACTGGTTATTTTTCTTTATCCTGGGCCCCAACTCAGAATCATTTGATTACCTTAATAACTGCTCTTAATTTGTTAAACAAAGCATATCTTTTAATACCTAAGTAATGAACACATGAGGTTCAAAGATACTAGCATTTCTTGGCCACAGGGCCTCAACTGTTACACCTGCTCTCCAATAACAATCATTACACCTATTCCAATTCATTGTCATTGCGTTACTACAGGTAAGATCTGAAAAACTATAAAAATTACTGATACTATAGCTATCCAGAAGTTCCATAGTTATTTTACTTATAATATGGATGGTATTCCACAAGGCTTATATAATTCTCCTTCTACATCCCTTTATTTGTTTCTAGGAATTAATTTTGTTTTTCATATTATCTCATTAAAAATGGCTTGATAACAAGGCCAAGAATCAGGCACTTTTAGAAATAACAATCTTTACAGACTAATAATGAACAAGTAGTTAAGAAAATCAATACTGAGGAGAGAGATAGCATCAACTTGACACAATTATCTGAAAAAATTTGTGCTGTTGAATTTAACAATCAGAATCTGTTGAAAAGTTATGATAGATTAGTAAATAAGGTATCTCTCCAGGAGGGTAACATGCACACCATCAAAATTATGTTCAAGGATGAGACATTATCTTTACTGGACCAGTTTTATACCTTGGAATTTTCAGTGAGGGTGTTAGAACAGAACACTGTACAGGAGATTTAGACCTTTAAAAATGAAGTAGTAAAAAGAATTGAAAATGCTAATAAAATTATTGAAACTGATGATCAGGGACATAAGGGACAAGGACAAGATTTAGCCTCATCAGTACATGCCAGACCCCAGGATGACCTACACAGAGTTTTAACTGCATATCTGGTAATTTGCTTGGAAAGACCATCTGGCACAAAGTACTCTGAGGTAGTCAAAGAATATATATAGGAACCAATATCTATGAGCAATCTAAAAGAAATTAAACAAGCAATAGTTTCTTATAGACTACATTCATGTTTGTCAGGGAAGTGGTGAAAACATGGGTTTCAAGCAATAAGTTAACCCCTCATGATTGGCTTCAATTAATCTCAGTAATTCTAGACAATGGACTTCAGATGCTTTGGAAGACTTAGTTAAGAGAAGAGGCAAAAATTTTAGAACAACAGGGGAAAGCAAAAGGATTTGAGACTTCCCAAGGTCAAATTCTTGGCAAAGGTAATTACTCTGATTCTCAGAAACAGGCTTGCTATGAGCAACAACACACCTTGCCTTAATGAAGCACAGCAGCTTTAAATGTTTGTGTTGGGATTCAGAAACCAGAAAATATGATTGAATCACATATTAGGGTTAGAAAGGTCCAGAGAGAACCCTTTAGTGACTTTTTACAAAGATTAACTAAGGTTTGTACAAGTAGCAGTGATAGACCCTGAAGCTAGATGTGTACTTATTGAATATTGGGCTTTTGAAAATGACACCTTATAATGCAAGAAGATTTTAGGGCCTTTGAAGGCCAGATCAACACAAATATATGAATGGATCTTGAATGTTGAAACATATGACTATAGTACTAAAACTTGGGTAGGAGAAGACATTTCCAAAGGTATGATGAGACACCAATATGCCAAATGTTTTAGTCATGGAAGAATAGGATATCTAAGAAGGTCTATAGATAAAAAATTTCTAGGAATAATGTCTCCTCTAGGTATGGCAAGAATAGGAGGACTTAGCCTTCTGGTATATGTAGGAACTGTGTCAAAAGCTGACAATGGACCAATGAATGTAGGTCAATAAAAGACACACAAGGCAACCTGATACCATCAGGAAACTCCTTGGGGGGCTCTAACAGGCCCCATGTCGAATAGGGTAGGGTCATTCCTTATCACTATGAAGAATATGTCTCTCCAAGAAAATTAGACAATCAAGTGCCTACTGTAAAAAAAGAAACATATTGTTTTGGATGATGGAATAGACATGGAGAAGGAATCAAAAACCCCAGTAGGAAATAGGAAATGTATGTTTTGGTGGACTTCTATAAATTATCAAATACCAAAGCTAAGAGTGTATATAAATCACATTGCAATTGAGGGGTTGTTAGACACAGATGTAGACATGAGAATCACTACTCCAGAATCTTGTCATTCAGATTTGTCTCTTCAGGAGGCAGATATTCAGTTCCTAGGTATTGGAACCCTATCTCAATTGAAGCAAAGCATGAGGTGGGTTGAATGTATGAGGCCAGAAAGACAGAAGGGAAGGCTGATGGCATATATAGCTAATATTACAGTAAATTTATGGGTTATGACCTGTTGCAGCAATGAAATACCCAGGTTAACATGCATGCAGTCCCTAATACTCATGTTTCTGGAAAGTTTATTATGAGATATAAGCAAAGGTCACCAGCCATTTAGGATGTACAAGAATACAAAGCAACTGGCAAACCTTCAAAGGTACTAATGGCTTTGCCTTTAAAAGGGTTAACTGAGAAGTCCATATGGGTTAACCAATATCATTTAACAAAAGACAAACTGCAGGATTTAGAACAGCTGGAACAGAAGCAGCTAGATGCTTGCTATATTGAAGAATCAACCAGCCTTTGGAATTCTCCTGTATTTGTAGTAATAAAGAAATCTGGAAAATGGAGAATGGTGACGATTTAAGAGCTGTCAACAAGGTTATTCAACTTATGGACCCCCCTATAACTTGAAATTTTTCTTCCTTTTCTATTACTAAAGGATGGCCTCTTATAGTATTTATTTAAAAGATTGTTTCTTCACAATACCTTAACAAGAGAAGGACAGAGAAAAAGTTGCTTTCACAATGCGTACTTATAACAATTTTAGCCTACTTGGAGATACCAGTGGACCATCCCTCTACAGGGAATGCTCAACAGCCTCACCCTGTGCCAATACTTTGTACTCCAGCCATTGGAAATAATATGTAGCAATTTCTTGAGTCAATAATTTACTATTATATGGGTTACATTTTGTTATCTGACTCAAACACAGATACTTTAGAATAAATGTTTGAGGAAGTAAAGAAAGTTTTGCTTAAATGGGGATTATAAAGTGTTCCTGAAAAAAATACAAAGAGGAGATTCTGTCAGTTATCCAGGTTACAAAAGAGGTTTATAGAAAATTAGAACACAAAAGTCAAAGTTTAGAAGAGACTGATTGTAGACCCTTAATGACTTTCAAATATTGTTAGGAGATATTTTAAATCTATGATAGGATGTTGGGATAACACTTAACCAAATAATTCATTTAAGCAAAAACCTTAGGTGGTGACAAAGACTTAAATAGTCCCAAGGAATTAATAACTGAAGCAGAAAAAGAATTGACAGTGTTTGAGAAGAAACTACAGAAGACCCATGTAGATACAGTGAATCTAAATCCTAATTATATTCTGGTCATATTGACTTCTAGAATTTCCCTTACAGGAATTTTACTGCAGAAGGAAGATATTATCATAGAATGGATCTTTTAACCACATAAACCAAGTAAAAAAATTAAAACTTACATGGAAAAGTCCCTCAATTAATTATAAAAGAAAAATTGAGACTTAGTCAATTAGCAGCTATAGATCCAGAAAAGATTATAGTGCTTTTTACTACTGATGACATAAAAAAGTTATGGGGAGATAATGAACCATGGCAAAGAGTTTGTGTTAATTTTGGGGAGAAATCTAAAAAGTGGTAGAAATAACCTTATAAAGAAACCTACTTGGATTTGTCTCCAAATTGTATATGATGTACTAATAACTGGAGCCTATACATTTTATACTGATGCAAATAAGTCAGGAAAGGCAGGTTGCAAATCTGAAGAATTAAGTAAGGTGGAACAAAACCTTATAATTTTGTTCAATAGACAGAGTTATATATTATTCTCATGGTACTAAAGTATTTTAAAGAATCTCTCACTATAGTTACCGATTTACAATATGCAGAAAGAGTTGTCTTGCATATTGAAACTGATCAATTTATAGCCAATGATACAGAATTGACTTCATTATTCACTCAGGTTCAAGACATAATCAGGAATATACTTTGTCCCATATACATAACACATGTCTGATCCCACATGGGTCTGCCATGTCCTCTAACTCCAGGTAATGCAGAATTTGGCCAAATATTGATTGGAAGTATGCTAAAGGCCTCAGAATTTCCTAAGAAATGCCAATAACAAAGGTTTAAAGAAAGAGTTTTTTATTACATGGCAACAAGCTGAGGAGATTATAAAGAAATGCCCTACTTGCTCTTTCCATAACCAAACATTGCTACCTACATGGAGAAACCCAAAGGGTGCAGAGGAATGAAATCTTGCAGATGGATGTGTTCCACTTTACAGAATTTGTAAAATTAAATATGCATACCACACCATTGATATTTATTCAGGTTTTCAATGGGCAACTGCTTTGAGCAGAAAAGGCTGATTCAGTAATCACATATTTATTAGAAGTTATAGCCATCAGAAGTATACCTGCACAAATAAAGACAGATAATGGTCCAGCAAATGTCTCTAAGAAATTGAAACAGTCTTTTGCTTATTATAATATAAAGCATATTACAGGTATATCAAACAGATAAGGCCTTTAGAGAAAGAACAAATCAAACTATAAAAGATATGCTAAATGAACAGAAAGAGATGGAAAATACTTTCAGAAATAGATTGTATGATGCTTCATTGACCTTGAATTTTCTTAAAACTATGAAAAAGGAACAACAGCAGTAGAGATATATTGGATAATAGAAAAAAAAACTTCTGAATTAAATCAGTTGGGATATTTCAATGATATGTTGACCTCACAATGGAAACCAGGAGATGACCTATATTGGGAAAGGGGTTTCACTCTTGTTTCCACAGGAGAAGAAAACCTATGGATACCATAAAATTAATAAAAATTCAATTTGAAAAAGAAAAACCTTTTGAGAAAGAGAAATAACAGCTCTTCCACAGAAGTAATAATCGTGTAAGTGGTAAGAAAACTTCATAAAGTTTGGGGCAGTGTTCTGTTCTTGTCTTTGCAGAAAAATAAAATACTCATCTTCAAAGAGTGAAGAGACCTTGGACATCTAGATGCTTAAAGATGAAAATATAACTATAAAGAAAGAATAACCAAAGAGAAATCTGATGTGTGATGCTGTATAATCTGCATCATAGAATTTGATTATTTTACTTTTCTCGATTCTCATTTTGTCTATATCATATTTTTTGTTGAATATATGTCTATATGAATAATGTTTAATGTCTCAATAATGAACAGTAGATTTTTCTGTAGTAATCTTTGAAGCTTCCAGGAGGAAGATGGGGCCCCACAACAATAACTCCACCTGGTCCATATGAAGTTATGATGCTGATAGTGCTATTATGAGACTGCTTTTTGGGTACCAGCTACAGAAATGGTACACCTTTTTACAACATGCTTGCCTGAACTCAAAATAACAGTTTAAGAAAAAACTGTATCGTCCACATAGAGACTATTTGAAATTATACATACAGCAATCTTGCAAGTTAACCATTATTTTACTTTTATAAGATCCCATAGAAAGAACATCACCCCATGACAGCTGGAAGCAATTCTAGAAGATGTTGTACTCTCTCCCAACAAAGTTTGTCCTCACAGGGACACCATTTAATGGTTTATTATTACTCAAATAGGGTGGAGGCTTGGGGTGGATATTATGTAGACTCAGAAATCTCAAAAAAAAAGGAAAAACTGAATGGGATAATAGGTAGATTAGTATGAACATACTCACACTAATAATTATAATAATAGTGAGTAATAGAGTGAATACTTGTTAGCCATTATTTATGGACAATTTATGTTGGTATAGATTTTTGTATATTGATATAAGTTTAAATTATTTTGTTATATTGAATATGCTCCTATTTCCATTTACAATATTTGGTTCCTGTTCCCTGTTCATGCAGAGGACTGTGATCTAAGACTGTGATCTGTGAGTCTAAATAAATAAATAACCCTTTGTTATACATAATTCTGAATTAGTGTGGGATTATTTTGTAACTTTCATCACCATACTTCTTTAAAAAATAAAATAATGCAAAACAAGGAGTTTACTTAATTTATATATGGCAACATGGTAAAATTCAAGGTGATAATTCATATTTTATAAAGAAGTAAACTGAACCTTACATAGTTCATAAAATAATAATGCCATAGAGTGTAAATGAAGGAGCCATTTATTTAATTTTTAACTGAAATATTATTATAGTAATTTCCCCTACTGTTTTCTGCCTCTAACCCCTCTCATTTTCTCCTCTTACTCTCTCTCTCTCAAATTTATGGCTACTTTTAATTTACTATTGTTCTCAACTTATATATAAATGTACAAATATATAAATACAAATTACTGAGTACAGATAATGTTGCTTCTATGTATATGATTTCAGAGGTGATCACTTGGTTGTGGATAATCCAATTAAGGGCTTAGCTCTGGATAAGAGTGATTTTCCTGTATTTAGCATACCCTAGTCGCCTGAGGTTTTTTACTGGAACTAGGACCCTATGAGATTTACCCTCTTCCACACTATCATACATTTTGTCTTCCTCGTCAGGTCTTGTTTAGACAACCATATTATTAGGTTACAATGGTTAAAACTTAGCACTCATTTATAGAAGACAGAGTCTCACAGCAAATTCCCTAATATACTGGACTTACAGTCTTTCACACCCTCTTTCGTGATGTTTCCTGAATATTAGGCATAAAAGTTGAGTCATATTCATTGTGGTTGTGGTACCCAAAACCAACTGTTTTCTGTATTATGACTGATTATAATTTTCTTCAATGAACTTCTTATTTTGCAAGCGAAGGGAAGCTTCTTTGATGAAGGGTGAAAGATACACAAGTGTAAGTATTTAGAATACAGTTTGAAATTATGCTGGCTTAGTAAAGTGACAGTAGATCTATGATCCATGACCTCACAAGCCCCTGGTTGTTGGATAAGTTTTCAGTATGAGATGCAATTTTCTGCAATTTGAGTAAGCCATGAATCTAATTAGACAGTTTTTGGTTACCACATGAAGTAGAAGACACTTGATGTTTAGTAAGTGCAAGATTCCTCATTCTGAGTACAAATCACCTTTCTTGTGTATCAATGTGTTCAGTCATTTATAAACATGATATGCTATACCTTAAGTATAAGACAATATGTACAAATAACACTGAGCACTAATTTACTAATTCATATGATATTATTAAAACACTAGATTCCAAACAAATTGTCGAAGGCCTGCTATTTAGTTATGGATATCTAATGATGATAAAATGTCACTCTAAATTATAGAAAATATGACACTTTTTTCCAGATATCTGACTGGCCCTCATTGTTTTCTCATTTTGTGTATGGAAGCGGAGAAAATTAGTGGGGACTAACTTTTCATGTGCAACCCATGAAATGAGGCTTTGAAAGAAAAGCAGAAGTTAAGGAACAGCATAAAAATGGTATAGAAAATGGTGGAAGCATGGAACATTGGAAAACAGGGAAGTCTCTGTGTACGGAGGATTCCAAATTCCTGCTGTTCTCTGAGTAATCACATGAAACAGACAGTGAAAGACTGGACTAGATTCAGTCCCTGACCCAGAGGTGTAGTTCTCCATTTTCTATTATCAACTCAGCCAGAAAGCTACTCCCCTTGGAGCCATACTTAGCCAAGTTGCTATCTCCATCCTCCCTGCCTGGTTCATAAACACGATGAGGTGCACAGACTCAGCTTGCTCCTCCCAAAGGGCAAACTATTTTTGTACTGCATCGAGCAGAGTGAAAGGGCCAGAAATGGTTGTAGTAAATAAAATAACAATATTAAATCCTGTTTGCAGTCCTGGGAGCGATGCGCAAAGGAAGATAAGAAGTGGAGATGCAGAATCAGAATGGCAGATCTTTAGCCCACTGGCTATAGTAAAGTGAATACATTTTAGAAAGGTGTACTTTGGTGTAGAAAAAGGAGCAAGAGTTTGACAGCAGACTTATATCTTTGCTTCCCAGTCTTATACTTCTTATGATTTGATTTCTGTGCACACCACTGTCTCAAATTTACTGATCTCAGTTTAAGCCATTTCACATGGACATACATCTGTCAATTTCACCATGTATTTGTTCTTAAAAATTAGTAAGAGTAAACATAACATTCCCAGTTAGCATGCATTTTTTGCTTTCTCTTCATTTTCCATGGTCTTTTCCCAATAGAATGTTCTCTCTCCACTACCTTCTGCTACACTGACCCTTTTCTATTGCCTTTAGAATGAATATCCAGTGTTCACGTAAACAGAGAGTGGATGAAATGGCCGAAATAAGTATAATAACATTTTAAATGTAATTTATCATAAAGTCATCATTTCAACATCATATAACCAATGTGCAGCTCTGACAGACATGTTCTATTCCTTTTCCATACTCTCTCTTTATTATCCTGTACAGAGTTTACACTTTTGGCATATCTCAGTTTTGAACAACCATGTCTTTTTTTTTTTTTTTTTGCGGTACCCATTTATAGCCAGCCGTTTCCTCTTCCATAGAGAATTAAAAAAGGATAACTTTATTTTTCTGTTTCCTGTACATTTTCTTGTTGTCCTTGGGCAGCAGTGACCCAAAATAACTTAGGGCATGCATTTATAATATCAGTAGAACTTTAAAGTTTTAATCAGTTTGACTGTCTTTCCTAGTATTTCATATTTAAACATGAAATTGAAAATGCAGTGCAATGCAATATAGGGCTTGACCTTCAAAGAACATTTTAGCCCTGGTTCAGTGACTCACTGGTAATTTTAAACACATGCCTTGCTGTTCAGTTAAACATACAAAACACACCCTGGGAAGAGAGTGGACCAGAACAAATTAGAACCCCTGTGCCCTTCACATTCCTTCCAATAATGCTCACAGGATAGGATGCTCTATCAGAGTCTGAGGGGCTCTGTTTACGCACTATGAATGCAGACGTGCCCAAGAGTAAAAGACCCCTGCTCAGTCTACCATAACCTGAATTTGGCAGGCTCACTGAGTCATGGAGGATTATGCAGTTTAAATTGGATGAGAATGGTGATCACTGTTTAAAAAAATAACATCAGCAGCAATAAAAAATCAAACAAAAATAAAATAAAATCCTTTCTTACTAATCATAAAATAATTTTGTTATCAATTCTCTTACCTAAAGCAAAGATTTCCTAGATTCAAAAAGCTCTAAGTGAATCTGTTAATCCTGAGATTCTGTAGCTATTCAAATATGGACAGGTGGCCTTCAAACTCTAAAAGCACAGAACCTTAACAAAGGTGTGGATTCCTCTGTTTCTGAAGATCTCTTTATATTTTTATTACTTTATAAATAATATCAATCAAAATTTCCACTTCCTCTCCTCCTCCCACTACCCTCCTGCTCCCCCCCCCCACTCTCCCTCCTTCCCTGAGAGAGGGCAAGGAACCTCCCCTTTGGGAAGTCCAAGACCCTGGCTCCTACATCCAGGCTTAGGAAGGTATGCATCCAAATAGAATAGGATTCCAAAAAGTCAGTACATGCAGTAGAGACAAATCCCAGTGCCATTATCATTGGCTTCTCAGTCTGCCTCAATTGTCAGCCACATTCAGAGAGTCCTGTTTGTTCACATGCACATTCAGTCCCAGTCCAGCTGGCTTTGGTGAGCTCCCATTAGATCAAGCACACTGTCTCAGTGGGTAGACCAACCCCTCGTGGTCCTGACTTTCTTGTTCATATTCTCCCTCCTTCTGCTCTTCAACTAGACCTTGGGAGCTCAGTCCAATGCTCTGATGTGGGTCTCTATCTCTATCTTCATCCATCGCCAGACGAAGGTTCTATGGTGATAATCAAGACAGTCATCAGTCTGACTACAGGACAAGCCAGTTCCAGCATCCTCTCCACTGCCCAGGGACTAGCTGGAATCATCCCTGTGGACTCCTGGGAACCCCACCAGAGCCAAGCCTCTTGCCAACCCCCAAATGGCTCCCTTAATTAAAATATCTTCTTCCCTGCTCCCATATTCGTCCTTTCTCCATCTCAACCATCCCACTCCCCCAAGCTCTCCCCAACCCTCCTCTTCTCCCCTCTCTCTCCTCCTCTCCCCTTCCCCCTACCTCACCGCTCTCCCCATGCTCCCAACTTTTGCCTGGCGATCTTGTCTGCCTCCAATTTCCAAGAGTATCTATATACGTTTTTCTTTGGGTTCACCCTTTTACTTAGCTTCTCTAGGATCGCGAACTATAGGCTCAGTGTCCTTTATTTATGGCTAGAATCCACTGAGTGAGTACATACCATATTCATATTTGTGGGTCTGGGTTATCTCACTCAAGATAGTGTTTTCTAATTTCATCCATTTGCATGTCTTTAAATTGGGGTGCAGATCCAGAATCATTTAGTTGTCAGTAAGTGGAGGTCCACTGATCTTATTTAAAGTAGATGTCACCTTCCTTGGAGTGAGATGTTTGTGCAATAAATTTTGGGCCCAGTCAAATGGGATCACCACTCATCAGAGTGAGAGTTGTTTGCAGAGGAGAAATGCAGTTCATATCTCGTGGGAGACCCAGAAAGCAGCAGAATATCAGCACAGCTCTACAGGAGCACACGTAACCAGCTTTGAGCTTATGATGAACAGCATGACAATTTTGGCTGAAAATAATGAATGCTGCAAGCACTTTAAATGGGTTGCGAAAGAACCTACCTGCATCTTTCCAGCTTATAAAACATTCAGAGGAGAAAGGAACCATCTCTGATTCAAGCTCATTGACCAAGGAACTTCGCAGTAAGTCTTATCTACATAATATCTATGTAGAATAGAGTTCTGCTCTCAGAGCACTTCTTCACTCTCTCCCAATAAGCTTTGCAAGGAAGATGGTCATATGGTGGTGCCCCCAGAGTCATCTCTAAGGGATTGGTGGAACCAGCCAGAGTTAGACCATTAGTGGCATTTCCTAGCCCCCAGGCTAATTTCAGCTTATATGTAATTTTTAAAAATGCTATTAAAAATTGAAAAACACCTCTTTTCTTAGACTGAAAGATGATAACATTTCAAATAACAGAGGAAAATGTCTCCTCTCTGGACTAATTGTTACAATCCAGGTTACTTGATTAAACAAGAAACAGCATATTCTAGTCACTGACTTTATGTTAGTGTCCTAACACCTTCATATACCAAAATAAAACAACAAAAAGACAATTTAATTAGGTATTGGTGAATCCAGATATCTTAATTCTCTTCACTAACTCACTCAGTAGATACACACTGGACAAATATTGTGCACCAGAGGATTCTCTTGGTGCTGGGTTTTGTACTGGCTCCACAATTAAGGTCAGAGCATTTGCATAATTTCTTGGCAATGAGATAAAATGCATCTGCTTTAATTATATATTGCATTGAAATTTGTGTCATATCCACCTATGCCGAGCTGCCATATATTTAGTTCTTGTTTAGTTTTAAGTTAGGTGTTATTGCACCAAATTTGCTTGTACACCAAATAAGATTCACTGAGGTGCAGCAATCTGGACTGATAAAACTAGCAACAAAGATGGGATTTGTACCTATGTCGATCTGGATACATAGATAATGTGCTTTTTCTGGTAATGTATTCACACCCATAGAGAATTATTACCTTATAACATTTTATGAATGATATAGTTAATTTCATATATTAACTTTAAATATATCTAAGGAAGATTGAAATCTTTAATCAATTTTACCAGACAAATTTTTGGAAAGTCAACAATGGCCTGCTAACATAGAAAGTAGGTTATTCAGTCCCCCTGTCTCCAGTGCATCTGAGGAAGATTTTAGCCAGGATTCTGTTGCCATAGAGCTGAGACCTGGGCAGCAGTGTTTGTGCTGCACCTGGTCCTGGGCTTGTAGCTCCAGGATGGATGTGGTACAGTGGGCAGCTGAGCTGCAGTTAGCTCCTGAATCAATGCCAGAACTCAGTGACTTACCAGCTGGTTGAAATGGGATGTGTTAATGTGATATCTTCATCTAGTTTTCTTCTAATTGAGACTCAGAGGAGTTAAATAGTATTTTACAATATGTATTAGAATTCCCTATAGAAACATAAATACATAAATAGATGATAGACAGACAGGTAATAGAAAGATGACAGATGGATTGTTTAATGATGGATACAGATGACAAATCTAGATATATGATAGATGATTATCAAGTCTATTGGATAGATAGATAGATGATAGATAGATAGATAGATAGATAGATAGATAGATAGATAGATAGATAGATAGATAGAAGATAGATAATAAGGAATTGAATTATATAATTATGGTGGCTGATAAGTTTAAGTATTCAATATTTCAATATTTCAACAAGACTTCAAGATGTAACTTGGTAAAAAATGATACTGGTCGAAAGGCAAGGTATAACTAACTTTTCAATTATAATTGAAGGTAAGCAGGAAGGAAGAATTCTTTCTTACACAGAGAGAGTAGAGGTAAAAAGGTCAGTACTTCTGCTTTCTGAAGGTTTTTCACCAGTTAGGTGATGCTCAATAACATAAGAGAAGACATGTTGATTTATTCATTTGGACATTAATATCATCAAAAATTGACCTTGCTGAAATATTTTAAATCCTATAAGATTAAATGTGTGGGAAACCCCATCATGTACCTCCATAAAATAAATACCACAAGAGCTATACTGTTGGAAGAATAGAACAGCCACAGGAAAATCATCGTTCTCTGATCTCAATTCTCATTCTTTCCTTACATAGCCTGACCTCATATGTCTTCTAACATATTTATTAAATGTAGTCCTCTATGTGTACTAAATAAACAACTATATTTAATTTACTAATATAAATCAAAGAATGGGAAAATAGATTATGTATTTTATTTGTAACTATACATATGAACAAATTGTGCTCTGTAGTCTACTTAACAGAGAGGAAAAACAGCAACTAAAAATAGCATTTAAAAATTTATCTTTCTAATCATATTACCTTATCCTGTTCTTTACGGTGTTTTTGAGTCTGGGCATGTATAGCTAAAAATGAAATCAACTTTTACTGTCTGCTGCAATGTTTAATAAAGCACTAAGATATTCAAGATTTACTATGACCATTTGTAATAAAACGTGTAAGGTTGAGCAGTAACTAATAACATTTTGATAAAACATTTTGGAACTTATTACTGTTTTGCTAAATAGTCACATCGTCAAAGAGCCCTCTAAACTCTCGTGTTGGTACACATAGATCAGTGTTGCTGTTGGCCTTAGTCAGAGAAATTTCTTATTAAAGCAGGTAAGTTATCAATGAAAAACCCCATACAAAGCCAGTTGTGGAGAATAGATACTAATGAAGCAATTGGGCTCTACTAGGGATATCTGTAACACACCCTTCAAACTCAGGAGACAGAAATATAGTATAGTATAGTACAGTATAGTATAGTATAGTATAGTATAGTATAGTATAGTATAGTATAGTATAGTATAATAGTTGAGGATGAGGAGATAAATAGCAGCAAAAGACATTTTCTAGACATGACATGGTTGTTGCACTTATCAATTCATTGCAACTGTGGATATCTGCACATGACTCCCACAAGATTAGGCCTATCAACTTTTCATCGTCAATGGGGGATGTCCCTTGTCCCCATAAGGTTTAGCCATTAGATTAATTAGGAGAGGTGTGTTACTTTCTTCAGTGGTTTGATCACAGAAGAATTGCCCTTGTTTCACTGAATAAAACCCCACGCTTGTTGGGTAAGGACCAGAAAGAAGATGTGAAAGTAGGAGACAGATTTTTTTTTTAATGAGAAGGGTTCCATTGGAAAAGTGAGAGAGGCTGAAGGAGAAGAATGAGGGTGGAAAATGTCTAAAATTTATTATATAAATGCATAAAACTGTCAAACAATTTTAAAAATTGAAAGTAGAATATAGTAAATCTCTGGAATTAGAAAACAATCCTAAATAAACTAAGAAAAATATTACTTGTATATTGATACGGAAGTACCACGTCTGAGAATGACACAGGAACGCATGAAATTGATCGTTTCAGCATTCTCTACCGCACTTTAGGTGAACATATATAAAATTTTGAATTATTTGCTTTTGAAGCTGCCTGCATATGATTCATATGAACATTTGTTAAGAGTCAAAGGGTTTGTCTATGCATTTGATGCTTCCATAGCTTTATCTCTTCATATTTATGGAAACAGAATCTCAAACTTTCTCAGGAAGAGGGAACCTTTACCCTTAGTCCATCTGGTTGTTCTCTAGACTGGTAGCATTCATGGACCATGATAGGAATTCATGAAGAAACAGATAATTCTATCATAACAAGTTTAACAGAATCTTAAGACATTTAGCACAACAAGTTAACCCTGGACTTGAACCTTGGAAAGACAAAGTGTACCTGAGAGTCATGTCAATTGAAACAGAGAGTGAATTAAGAGAAGCAAGGTGGATCCTTGTGACACAGATTATAACGTTAATGTTTAACTGTTTTATTTTTAGATGTCTGAACCAACAAATTTCTTCTTCCTTTACCTTCTTCTCTTCCTCCTGCTCTTTATTTTGTCCTTGTTATTATTATGTAGTCTTCATGTTCACCTCCTCCTCCTCTTTCTATTCTTTTTTTGTTTTTATTCTTCATCCTTCATCTTCGTTTGCCTTTTAGTTTAATGAAGTTAATATTTATTTCTGCCAATTTACAAGTAAAACAGTGATAGTTCAATATAATAATTTTAAGTAACTGTTTCCTCAAAAATTTTGAAATTCATGTAGGTTTTTGGAGTGTGTAGTTATCCTGCAACGTAGCTTTTGAGTACAAAAGTGAATAGCTCAGTTTATCATGATCTGTATACTTAACAGTGTTATTATCAGAAAGGTCTAACATAAACAAAAGATTTAGCAGAGATAAGCTATGACTAACTGCATTATCCAAGGCTTTGTTTATGCTTTTGTTATTAAGTAAAACAGACATTAATTTGTTAATTTGTTTCTGGTGATATATGTAACAAGCAAAGTCTTTAGTGCCCCCATGTTACTGAAAACCATTTTTACATTTTCTATTATTTCTTAGGTCCATAGTGATTGAATTTTACACAACTGAAGCAGAGATTCAGGTTCTGTAAACAATTTTCTGTGCTTACATTTTTAATAAAGGAGAATGTTACAAACTTTTAATCACTTGACTCTTGTAATAGAATGGTAAAGATATGTTTACTTCACAATGTGCATACATATTTTCTATTTAATTATTCCATTGGCTGAACATGCTTTTATCTTTAGTCTTTGAGGACCTTTACCTGTGAGAGAGAGAGAGCGAGAGAGCGCATGGACTGTCTCTAGGCATTGCCTCTTGTGTCAGATGTATTTTATTTGAGGTTGTGACTTGAAGGCTGTGATAAAAAGTTTTGGGAGGGGATGTTGCACGAGAGACCATCATAATCAATTGGCAATAGCTGTTTTAGGTGAGAGATGAACAAGAAACAGCAAGTGATAATGAAAAATTTGTGAACATGTGATGCAAAGAACAAAGAGTAACCAGGTGATCTCAAGCTAATTTCCAGGAAGATTTGTTATAAACCGTGTTACTAAGTTTAGTTTATAAAGCAACAAGTCAACCATCTTTTCTCCAAACAGTGAGTCTGTAGTTGTAAATCTAACTTTCTGTGCCAGAGAGATGTCACTGTGGACTCAAATAAATGAGGCTTACTTTACACCCTGCTACAAACTGCTTTGGATTGCACAGTGGGGCTGAGAACAGAACTTAGCAATAGAAAAAATAATGACAGTGCTGGGTTTCAAGCCCCAATTCAGCTCTTCTAACCATGTGTTCTTTTTTCATTTACTTTTTTGTTTATGTATTTTTTGTTTATACATCCCAACCAAAGTTTCCACTTGATCTTCTCTTCCCAATTTCTCTCCCCCTTCCCCCCATTCTTTCCTCCTTCACTGTTTCCCTTCAATTACAGGCAGACATTACATGAACAGCAGCCAGTCATGGTATATCATGTTGAAGTAATACTAGGTTCTTCCTCTTCTATTAAGACTGGATACAGCAATCGAAAAGAAAAGGTTTCAAAATCAGACAGCACAGTCAGAGACAGCCCCTGATCCTTCTGTTAAGAGTTTCACAAGAAGACCAAGCTACAAAACTATAACATATATGCAGAGGTTCTTAAAGGTTCCCTGACTGTCGATCCAGTCCTTGTGAACACTTACAAGCCCATGTTCATTGATATGTGGGTTTTCTTCTGGTGACCTTGAAAACAATGGGTTCTACCATCCTTCCTCTGCCTCTTCCATAGCATTGCCTGAGATTGGCCTAATGTTTGCATATGGGTCTCCACATCTGCTTTCATCAGTTGCTGGATACAGCCCCTCTGATGACTGTTGGTCGAGGCACCAATTGACTAGTATAGCAGAATATCATTAGGCATCATGTCATTGACTGGTGCCAGAGAATTGTCTATATTCTGTCAATTATGTCTTAAATAAACACTGATTGGCCAGTAGCCAGGAAGGAAGTATAGGTGGGACAACCAGACAGGAAGTACAGGTGGGGCAATGAGAACAGGAGTATTCTGGGAAGAAGGAAGCTCTTTCTACAGTCCTGCCCAGACCACAGAAGAAGCAGGATGTGACCTGCCCACTGACAAAGGTACTGAGCCATGTGGCTAACATAGATAAGGATAATGGGTTAATATATGTTATAAAAGCAAATACAAAGCCCAAGCTTCCAATTAGTTTATAAACCTAATGTAGACTCTCTGTGTGATTTTCTTTGGGACTAAGCAGCTGGGAGACCAGGCAGGACATAAAGCTCAAAAAGCAGGCCCTCATATTACAGAATGGCACCAATGTGTACACAACTGCATCCACATAAAATCTAAGACAGCTTGGGAAATAACTCTAGAACAAAATAACAGCATTATGCTTATTTTTTTGGTAGAAGCAATTTCTTGAGTCTGTTCTGCTTGCTAGAGGCAAGCAAGTGCTCTCATCTAAGAGAGGCTTCCTGACTCAGCTTTAGCTGTAAAACCTTGCAGCTCTTTTAAGGGGTCCTGCCAAGAAACACTTAAATGGTGTTGATGAAAAGTTGATTGCATGGTTTTTGGTTTTCAGCTATAGCAGGAAAAACACTGTGCTGTTTTAAAATGCCAGCTTTCTGGACTGCCCTGCCAGGGCAAACTCTGACTCTTTCAGGCAGGTAATCCAACTATGGAACATTTGAGTGTGGTTTGTGAGCACACTTCTGCAGCTTGCTTGCTGGCAGGGACCTTGAAACACCATATATTTGTGGCAATAAATATGGCTTCAGCTGGTACATCCACCATGAACTTGTAATTTGAGAAAGCTAAGGAATGTGCTGGATCCAGCTGTCAAAGCCATGGCTTTAATCCTCTCTATACTGCTTAGCCAATTAAAGACTCCTGTGGTCAGAAAAAGCGAGAAAGATATAGTAAAGAGAGATTCAAAGATGAGAAAACCTCTAAATGGTTTACAGTGTGCTAAAAAAATATATGCAGGCTTGAAAAAAAGTTACAGTCCTTAAAATAAAAAAAGAAAGAAAGAGAGTAGTTGAGTGTGGTGGTACACACCTTTAGTCCCAACACTTGGGAGGCAGAGGTAGACAGATCTCAGTAAGTTCAAGGTATGGTAACACACACCTTTGATCCCAGCCCTGGGGAAGAAGAGACAGGTGGATCTCTGTGAGTTCAAGGACAGTCTGGTCTACAGAGTGAGTTCCAGGAAAAAAGATACACAGAAACCCTGTCTCAAAAAGCCAAAAATTAAAAATAAAAGAAATAGAGTTTAAAATAAAGCCACATAAAGATGAAAAACACACAGAGAGGATCTGGATACTGTATGTTATTATGCTCTCTTTGAATTGTTTGAATGCTATGGAAGGAGCAACAGCTGCTAAAAGATATTTGCTTATAAATGCTGCTGAATGAATCAAAGATGGGTATTTTGAAAATACATTGACTTTAAAATTGAAGTCAAAAGGTATGTTATTTTGAAGAAGAAATTTTACTTTTGTTTCCACAGAAAATGAGAAGCTGTGGATTCATTCTGAATTATGAAAACACAGATTTGATCAAGGAAGACCACCTGAGAAATCTCTGGTAGGAACATATGGCCCAGATGTCATAGTTCTACAACCAGAACAGGTTTAAGACTTCTGCCTGAGATGATCAAGACTCACAAGATACTCCAGTCAGGACTTGATCATACTTCTAAATTTTCTTTGGTCCCCATAAGATTATCAGCACTCCCAACCAGCAGAAAGTAGCCATATGGGTGGAATACTACACCCATATTCCCCCCAAAAATGGACTATGGATATTTTTAAAGAGGAGGAAGAAGTGCGGGAGAATTGTCTATATTCTGTCAATTATGTTTTAAATAAACACTGATTGGCCAGTAGCCAGGAAGGAAATATAGGTGGGACAACCAGACAGGAAGTACAGGTGGGGCAATGAGAACAGGAGTATTCTGGGAAGAAGGAAGCTCTTTCTGCAGTCCTGCCCAGACCACAGAAGAAGGAGTATGTGACCTGCCCACTGACAAAGGTACTGAGCCATGTGGCTAACATAGATAAGGATAATGGGTTATTATGCATTATAAGAGCTAATAAGAAGCCTGAGCTAATGGGTCAATCAGTTTATAACCTAATGTAGATTCTCTGTTTGATTTTCTCTAGAACTCAACAGCTGGGGCACCAGGCAGGACAGAAATTCCAACATTCAGACCCTCATGTTACAATTGACATTTTTTCCAGTCCTATTTGGTTCTATTCTAGGTCTCTGGGTATCATTATTCTGGGTCTTGGCCCTCAGTGGGAAACTCAATCTCAGGGTAAGGGTCTTCAGTTGTGCCAGCCATTAGTTGTTCACTTCCACAATTTCTGTGCCATCTTTACTCCAATACATCTTTGTAGCCAAGGAAAATTGTAGCTTGAGAGATTTGTTGCTGGGATGGTGTCCCAGTCCCTCCACTTGAAGTCTTACCTGATTACAATTACAGGAGATGGCTAGTTCCATACCTCTGTCTCTATGAATCTCGGATAGAATCACTCATGGATTTCTTAGAGTTTTCATTGCTTGAAATTTCTAGCTCATTCCAGAGATGCTCCCAGAATCCAGTTGTCTCTCCCAGAACTCTCTCCCTCTATCCTCCCCTTACCTGATTCCTCCTTCTCCCACCCTTAGTCCCCCTTTCAAATCCCTCCTCACATCCCCTGGTACAGCGAGTTATAAAAGGAAGTAAATGCTATATAAAAAAATTAAAACAAAATCTTTAACAGGACAGAGTACATAAAAAGTAATAGAGTAAAAATAAATAAGTCATGTAAAGATGAAAATCTCACAGAGAGTCTGAGTTATTACTATATCTTGTCAAAAATTTTTGACTATAAAGGAGCTAACTACAGAAAAACAATTCATTGTACAGGCTGCTAAACTAAACAAATGTAAATGAATCTTGACTTTAAATTTGAGTCTAAGGGTATGCTGCTTGGAAAAGCAGTTCTTCTTTTGTTTCCACAGAGAATGACAATCTGTGGAATCTTTCTAGACTAATGTGGTTTGATGGACCAGGACACACTGAAAGGTTTCTTTGAACACCCCTCAAAAATTACTTTGTCCAATAAGTAGCAGGTAGAAGTTTGAACAGAACTATGTCTATATTCCCAAATATTGTCTATAAATGTTTCTTTACATTTAAAAAGGGATATACTATAGAGATTTGCATTGCATGGATCTTGGTTTATTGACACAAA